>NW_020273126.1:1841653-1941905 GCF_003268045.1 Sipha flava
TTATTATTATTATTATTATTATTATTATTATTATTATTATTATTATTATTATTATTATTACTACTACTATTATCATTATTATTACTATCGGATCGTCGTTTTATACGTCAAAGTGAGATGCACACGTACACGCTCGTTCTAACTAATGACATATCGGGTGATGCTGTTGCAAAACATTTATTTCATTTTACCTATATAACAACGGCTACAATAAAACCTTCTCCCGCCGTTTTCTTTCGCGTTTCACGTCAAACAACAATGATCACACGCAACCCCATCCCCACCCTCCGATAAACGAAAATCGGATTTCGGCGAAAACTCGCCACCGTTTCTTGTAGTCATCGTTTTCGCCGGCCGCGCTGCGAATCCGGCGAAATCGATTACGTGTAGAAGAAGAAAAAAAAAATAAGACGAAAATCGTCGTCGCGTCTTTTAAAACGTTACGCTTCGGTTTGTTCTTTTAAAGATTTATATTTACATCGACATAACAAAAACGTACGTTCGCATCAATGATAAAAATTTTTGTTTACCTATTTATTATTACATTGACATTGACGACTGAATAACTCACTTAAAAAATACATTTGAATCGTAAAACAAAATCAATGACCTGATCAACGGTAAATAATAAATAAATAAAACGCTTTGTAAGCTTTTTAAATGATACTGAATCGTTACAACAATATTGTTAATTATTGTACAATTACTTCGCCGTAACGTGATAGGTTTATATTGGCTATTGGTTACGTTTCGACACAAGATTATTTCTCAACGTTTCATATTTTCTTAGGCGACATATTTACCATCCATATATAGTCTGTAAAAAGTTCCTAATTTTTATTAAGTTTTAACAGTATTTTAATATCAAATTAGAATTATGTTATAACAGCTTTTTTAGACATTTGAATTCGTAACATTATTTACTTGTGAAATCGAGGAGTACCTATGATTTTTTTTAATTTATTTAAAAATATTTCCTTATGCGGGTAACCATAGATATATACAGAACATCTTATCATAATTTGTTTATAAACACATTTATTATTTATGTAAAATCTTCCATAATTTTTTAAAACCTAAGTCAAAAATAAAATAAAAATGTATTATATATATTTATAAAAACCGATTAACTTTCGTTCGAGTTAAAAAATAAATGAACGAAAGTTAATCGGTTTTTATAAAAAAAAAAAATAATAATAATAATAATAACAAATAAATAAAAATAGAATACTTTTTCATTTACTTCATTAAACGTTTCAAAACTGCTATCTTAATGTACTATTAATGTTTAACTATAATAATTACACTATTGTTGTTAGTTGGAAAAATAATAAATATACCTTTTAGTAATATTATTTCAGAACGATTATTGTTTGTATGCTTAAATTTCATAATTTCCTGAAACACGTTCACGATTTAATATCATAATCAATAATATATAAATAATTTTCATTTGTTTTGATACATTGTGAATCCAATACTCTTCTTTAAAATAATTAAAAATATAAACAAACACAATCTAAGAAATGCGTAAATTCATTCATCAGCGTATATACGCTATGAATATCTTGAATTTCGATTAAGAATAAAACGATCTATTAACATTTTTTTATCTTTAATCAAAATATATTATTAATCAAAAATGCAGATGGAAAAAGTTGCTTTAGACATTATTATTCTAACCGTCAAATTGCGTTCATTACGTGAACCACGTGCGGTGCTTGGTTAGTTGCGTTTGTTTTAACAAGTTCGAACACCCTATTGTAATCAGTGATGTTTGAAACTTATGACACGAATTCGATACATCATATTACGACGTATTTATAGGTTTAGTTTATAGTTTATGTGTGTAAATTTCCATAAACCGATAAACGTAACATAATATTCAACCATTCGAAAAAAATTGCTTTAATAAACTGCATAATATCTCTAAATTTACCAATTCGGATTTCGGTGACTTTCGATTGGTGAAAACATAGAATTCGTATGAGGAGTAAAACATATCGTAGTCTAAACAACCCAACCATGTATTTTAATGTGTTAATTATTTATTTGTTATTCCTACGTGTTTAGGGTGCGCAATTAGCGTTTTATCGGAATAACGGAATATTACGTTATTAGAGTACGGATAATCATTGCTCAAAGAATAGATAAAACGATGTTTATCTTTGATTTTTAGACGTTTTTTCAAATTGATACAAAAAAAAAAAAAAAAAAACGGTATTCGGTGGAATAACAGCGCCGTGATTTGTATTAATTATTGTTTTCAATCGTGCATAGATCGTAACCATCAAAAATAAATTATCCCAATCAAAAGTAACAAACAAAAATATTTCTATAAAAAAAAAAACATTTCATAAATAATATAAATGTAAAACATACATTAATGTGCACATGATTTTCTTTTACGTATATAAATCTATTAAAAGTGTTTTAAAGATTTGATTTTTATATGCTCGACATAAACACTAAATGTTCTATAGTAATATAACTATATTGGAGTTAAAATTCTAAATTTATTTTATTTTATTATTTTATTATTTCATTCAAACCACTGTAACTTGTATAACTAAAAACCATTTAAGTCATATTGTTTCTCGATTAAATACAAATCTTTGATAAATAATGATATTATATTTAAAATATACGTTGTTTTGTTTTGTTTTCTAATATTGACATTATATTTGATCGTTATTTATATTAATGTATTACTATAGCTATATAATGTAAAAGCACTTTTCGAAAAAAAAAATGTCTACATAAATGAGTAACTCATATAATTTCCAAAATGTATTTTATTTTTCAATTTAATCATTATAGTTATTTATTATTATTATAATAACAATGTAATTATTTATCAATCAAATAGAATCCAATAATTTTTCAATGTATTAGTATACAGTATGATTACTTGTTGATTCAATATTTTTTTTAAATTTATCAGTGTTCATTGCTCTGCTCTATCATGTTATTTTTAAATTATTGATTTCAAATTTTATTGAAAAGAAAAAGAATTTATTTTGTTGAATTAAAGCAAAATGTTCATTAATAAATTAGAATTAATATTTATCAATTAAGAAATTAAATTTATCAATGCGTTTGTATAAAATATAAGATAAGACTATCTATGTAAATTTTAAAAAGCTCTGTTTTTATTCTAATCCATTATTTGATTCATACGATTTATTTAACTGTGTATTATACATTTTTCTTTTGTACATTGTATAATATATCGTATAAGAAAATAAATAACACATTTTGATGTAACCTAGTTCGTTGTCTGTTAAATTTTATGCGTTATAAGCATCGACTTGTATCAGAGATTACAATATTATAAGTAATTACATACCAGTCATATTGTTATACTTTTATTCATTTTTTTCATTTTTAAAATACTATATAAGGGTTTTTGTAAATATTATACATACATACATATATATATACATATATATATATATAACTGTTGTTCTTTCTTTTTTTTTTTTTTTTTTAACTACACCGAAAACGCATACGTGCGCCTCAATTTTTTGATTTTCAAATGTAGTCTACGCGTAATATTATTATTAATACATGTTAAGTTATAGTTGTTATCTATACGGAATATTATCATGATTGTGATGTAAATAAGTATTTAATAAGTAACTTGTGTTGTAAAATTATTTATTATAAATAAAAAAATAAAAACGAAAAAAATTGAAAACAAAAACCCACTATGTACCATAAAGCGTATACATTTTAATATCGACAACCGAGAAACGTTGCAGTGGACTCCTTGTTGCAAAACCTTATACTCGAACTTTAGTTAAATCGCACGCCTCGGGGAACTCGGTTCATCTCTTCAAAAAGCAAAACAATTCGTTTGATCACCGACTGCGACGCGACCGTGTGTGCGCGCCACAGTTAGTTTCACGTGTACCCGTTTCAAAGGCGCAATAACATTATCATATCATGCACGCTCAACGAAGTTTTTATGAATTTTACAGGAGGATAATACACACACACACATACACCTGTACGGTAAAGTTTTAAATGTATGTCCTCGGCGATGAATTTCGAAACAGGCGCAACGATTTCATAACGATCTACGGTCACGCACGTATGAGTATATCTTATCGGATCGTGTATGCACACACGGTTATACGCGTATTTATTTACGAGTAAAATGACGTTTGATGTGCGCGGACGGGCCACGAACGGTATCCTCTCGAAATAATGTTATTCCAGGCATCCTCTTCGGTTCAGAACATTTAAGAATCGGTCGTTTTAAATATTTTTGTTTATTCGTCTTATTTTTTTTTTTTTTCTCTGTTTCTCGTCTACTTATCCGGGCACGTACTTTACCGGAAGAACGTATTTTTATGCATGAAATCGATCGGTCAAAATGTTAACGTACGCGGACCGTGTGCGCGCGCGAACGAGTTGAGGCACTACGAGCATCGGAAACTACACGGGGATTTCTGTTTCCACTCCGAGTTTTTTCCGTTCATTTGTATGTCTGCTCTATGAACGATAAACGTTCGTTGGGCCTAGACTTGTTACGGACGTACACAAATGTAGGTCTTTACGATTATCATTACGGGGGGGGGGGGGGTATGGCACATAAAATAGTATTATGAACATTGGAATAACTCTTAATCTACACATATAGAAATATATAGACACCAGTGGTACAACGACTAATGTGATACGCGAATACAAATCGCAGGACGATTTATCATCGATTAATTATAAAACATGCGAAATGCAGAAGTTGCGAGGCCAACCCGTTCGGTGTATAATATACAGTCTAAGGTTTGGCGAGCATAGTAAATAATCATTCCGTTCTATAGTTTTATACAGTAATGATTTTAACTCAAATCACAATTGCATATCATTAGTCAAATACTGTAATGGCAGTGATAAGAAAACGAACAACGTGAAGTTCACGCCCGACCGGGGCTTGTAAGTGCGTTCCAAACATTTTTAAATACATGCAATAACAAAGAGTAAACAAATTAAAACAAAACATATTGAAACCAATTTAACGCGTTAATGTATGATATATATATATATATTTTCGAAACGGTTTTTCAATTCGTGAAGAGTATGAAAAATCAAAATCGTCAAGTTTATTTCCCAACATACACCGAAGCGTCTTATCAGCATTTTCTAGAGTAGGGCCGTCGGCACGTGCTCTAATAAAATTGCTGGTTTTACCAGAGTGCCGATATTAACGCGGAGCAGGAGGGACGTGCAGCGAACTCGGAACCATAACCGCTCGCACTTTGTACACAAGCAACCTAGGAGTCTCGTTTTGTCCGATTTACAACACGTCGACGGTTTCGCAAAATACGTATTTACATTTCGACGATGTGCCGACTTAACTCGCTAGACTCGCGGTATACGCGTGAGTTGCACCAACCCATCGTCATATGCGATTTCGCCGTACGACCGTACCCGATTTTGTGACGTTACGTCGGGCGGATAGGGCTCGAACGTTTCCGACGGTTCAACGTGTGCGAAGTACGAGCACGTAGCGGGCAATTGCATTGTGACTCGATCGGCGCAGCGTGTATGGTCCAGATTGTTTACGGCGCCAAAAACTCTTCGCACACCTGTTGCGGCACACCCGGTCCGATCGAGCACGTAGTTTTACACGGGAACCGCGATACCGCAATACCACGATAAGACTGTGCGAACCGTACGCGCGACCAAGGCCGTGTTAGGCTATGCAGTGGTATATGGAGCTTAGGGGTGTTTTTAGTAAACCAAACAAAAAAAAGGTGAGTAAATACATTAAAAGCTTATTTTGTATGATGAATTTTGTGTAGCCGGAAGATATGAGTTATTGATTTTAATCTTTCGAAATGATGGGATGAAAAATAAAATATACCTAATGCGATCGCACACAGTTAAGCGTTCAATGTTTACTTGACATTAACATTTTAACATCCTTAATTATCTAAAATTCTTTTTCTGCAATTAAGATTGATTTTTTTTTTTTTTTGGCAGTCGTATTAATACGTTACTGATTAAAATTCAAAGTTATAATTTATATTATTCTAGGGCCCAGGACACGTGTCCCGAGTGCCCATACGGTAATACAACGAATGTTTTTCAGTCGCGCTAATCTGCAAAATTTTTCCGCGACGTGTTTCGCATGTAACGGTAAGTATGCTGTAATTATTTACGGAAAATATTGACTGGTGTTCGAATTAAAACAATAGTTCCGAGAACCTGTCGAATGCCGATATAACACGTCAGCATTCTGTTGCTTTTGTGTTATATTTTACTCTCGCCATGCGTCCACCCCATAAACGTTCAAAAATAATCACCGACATTTCGATGCGAATTCTTATGACGTCATTTACCGAACGACTGTATTCCTTAAACTTATTTTACCCCAGAAAATTACAAAATATTCAACGTTTATTTTTCAATCGGTACGCTCTTTCGGAGCACCTGATTTTATGAAAAAAAAAAAATTGATATTTTTATTTTAGCCATTTACGATCGCGTAATACTAAAATACTTTACTAATCGAAAATAAATAAAGAAATAATTCCAATTGGCTATCAATTATTAATATACGATATTTGTTTTGGTTAGGAACATAATTCTCATTACATTTTTCTTTTTCTGAATATTAAAGTTAAGCATCTGGAAAATTTACTGTTTACTGATTAAATGTAATCGTATTTTAATTATTTTATTCAGTTGGAACGCAAATGTTTACTCAAATAAAAAATCCCAAATTTAAAAACTTAATCATTTTCTTTTTTATAACTATTATCAAACAAACTAAATATAACTCTATTGGTAACATATAGTTTTAAATTTTATATAATTACCTTAAGATAATATTCACTTTTCGTGAGCAGGATTTATAGACGTATCATTTTTATAAGCCTTGAATTCTATAAACTAATAAATCATGTACAAATTATATTTTTATTTTAAACCATCTAGGTGTTCTTATATTCTATATTTTTTACGATTACATTTTTATAAGTAAAATTTCCACAAAGTCATATTTTTAATGCCAATTTTTCTAGAATAAGTATGTTTACCTTCTTTGCGTGGATATAATTTATATAATTATACATAAATATATCATAATAACATCCAATACAATATGCCATAATATTATTTATATTTAATTGAATTTATCTGTAGTTGTTATTGTATTGCGATAATAACTAACAATTTAAATACGTTTCAAAGTTTCATTGTAATGCACTATTAAAGAGAATATTTTATGATTCTTTTATGTGAAAAAAAATATGTAAAGAACATAAAAAGTGTAACTCTTTTTAGATAAAATCATTTTATTTTATTTTAATCTAATTTATAAAATTATTCTGGTCCAGTTATTTAAATTAATTAGAAAACTCTTCGTGAGAGTTATAATTACATTTTTTTGTACTCTTTCAAGTTGCATTAAAGATTTCAAATATATTAGATTTTACTGTAACATCCATAGATGTTGAATACATTTCACGGAATATTTTTAAATTTTGACCACTTTGATGCTTTTAATGGACATCCTTTTTTTTATTCACTTTGTAATAAAATAATCATTCGGTAGGAGAAAAGATTGTATATATACAGCTATAGTGAAAGTTTATTTGATAAGTTAAAAAATTTAACATGGGTCACTCTGAAAGTCAGTTGCAATAAATACTACTTTCTGTGCATGGAAATTATCAACAAATCAGATTTTACGCAGTTATTTTTATTGTCAAAAATATTTAATCAAGTTTACACGTGTGGAATTGGACAGCTATTGAAAACACAATATGACAATGAAAGTTTTCGAGTTATATATTATTTAGTAATGCATTAATAATAAACTCGTCGTAATATTAACTAAAACGAATCGCATTAACGAATTATAAATTTAAAGGTTGGATTTAAGTGCGTCAAGTATAGAATGCCCTTATATATTTAAAAGTCGCAATTTTTTTAATGCACCCAATGTTAAAATCAGTAATAATTATGAATGGCTCTATAATAATTTTAATTAATTTTTTTCTTATCGCATTCAAAGTTTAATCAAATGTACACAAATATATATTAATCTTTTTCTTTGCATGGTTAAAATGACAAATAATTTATTAACCCAAAAATTTAAATAAGAAAATTAACTTCAATAATTATAATTATTCTTTTTTTTTGTTTAGATATGCCTCTTTTAAATTAATTCATTTTCTTGTTGCTCAATCGTCTTTTAATTTAAGATCAACCGTACAACGCACCGTAAAAACTTACTAATCAGCTTCGGAATATTTATTATTCTGTTAAACGTTTCACACATATGTAAATGGAATGAAACGGAAATGCGCAGGAATAATTTCCGTACGATTGACTAGCGTATGGTATATATTCAATACACTCATAATATGTACTAACAAATACTCGTCGTTAGTTTGTCATTTAGCCAATTAGCAGTGATACACGTTTGATTTCCTGTCTTTCATAGTGATTACGAATTGTAGCATGATATATCAGTTTCTATACAATGTAGTTTTATATCTTATATATTTTATATTTAGTTTTCAATATTTCGATTTTGCATTTCTAATTAAATTAAAATTTTCGTTTTGTGTTCTAAACAAAACGATGCACAATGATTATATTCCAAGTTTGCTGAGTTTGCCTTAATACGAAAATAACTAACCTAACCTCATAAATGTATTTTTAAAATATATGGGAAAATTATTAACATAATTTATTTTTTTATTTGACCAAAACTTATAGAAAAATATAACAATCACTAACTACAAATTTTAATTTTTATATCGAAATTTATTATACATCAAGATTTCAAAATTGTATTTCAAATGCGATGGTTTTTCATTTTTTTCATTCGATATGTAATAGCTATTATTATGTGTAATAGGTATTGAAATACCTAGTTTTATTCCGATGAAGTGAATAAATAAATTTAAGTATATACCGTATATTTCGTAACCGATTCATATTTATTTTCAATTCGTTGATAATATATTCGTTTTGTTAAATATTTTTCGGTATGTTAATATTTCTTGACAGTAAATTATGTCTCTCGATTAAGAACATTTTTGTCGTTAAAATTTAGTAGGTTTTACGTTTCAACGTTAATCTTAGTTACTAAAATAAAACAATTTTCGTGAATTCAGACTATTATCTTATGTAGCTTTATAAATTATTATCATCATGGTATTTAATGGATCAAATTGATTGAGACCGATCATTTGTAATCACCAGATTTTCTCTACAGTGAATTTTTAATGGTAGTGTTTACTTTTTTTTTTTTTTTTGTTATTGCTTAATAGGATTACTGAGTAACGAGATTATCGGTGTCTAATAATTACAATAATTATTTTGTTAGTAAAGTTAAGCCAATTTTACTTCTTTTTCTGTCATTTTTAACCATAAGAACATCATTTCTCTTCACATTACTATTATTTTTTTATAATTAGCAAACTCGTTGGTAAATGTATGTGTTTTTATATTATTCTGAGTATTTTATAAAAATATTTCAAAATATCCTATCTATTTTAAATTATTATGAATCTTAATATAATTTTAATTAGTCATTAATCAGTAAACTCTTTTCCGAGTGCTACGAAGTGAATGATGTGTATTTCGAGTGTGAATCGTTTTTAGCTTGTAATTGACTTTTTAAATAGTATTGAAAAGATACAAAAACTGTCCAAACTAATCTTTGTTGATTAATCATAAAATCAAATTCTATACCAGGCAAAAAAGTTTTAGAAAATACCGAGAACGGCGAAATATATAGGCAAATGTGGTACATAACTGAGTTGAGGATAAACAAATATATAATATTTTATCGTAGTCATCGTACAAATCGCCACTAATTATTTCAATATTTCCATTGTATAGGGCGATTATTTAACTAATGACCTTTTTTTTTTTTAAATTTCTATTATTTTTTTTTTGGCCAATACTTGTATTTTTCTAAATATCTATTTGTTATTCTGTATTTGTCTTCTAAGTTATGATCTTGAAACGAAACAGTTTTCGATACTTTCGTTTGATAAAATTTATATTTTAAATTTGATATAAACCGAACAATGCAGTTTCAAAAGAATTTCTTCTACTTCGCTTATCTAAAATTTAATTTTTTGAAAAAAAAATTTGGTTATTGTGTATTTAAGTTTTTTTTTTGTTCATCGATGTTTTTGTTTACAAATAAGATAGTATTATATTTCCGTATGAAGAGTTTAAAATATAGCAATAATAATATATTTTTTTTATAAAACTGTATTATTTCTCACGTACACATGTTATATAGTAGAGTTAGACTTATTTTGTTATATTATTCTTTACTTATTTTGTTTATTTAATAATCATCCGATCTAAAATGTATGAGACATGTTGCTAGTTAATCATTAGTATAATCCTTTTGCGAAATGATCTCGTTAAAAAAATCCAAAGCACTGAACTCTAGTGTTATGGGCCAAATAATTTTTCTTCGAACAGCGTTTTAAACATTTTCAGTATAATACAACGACGAATTTAAAGTGTACAGAGTTTTATTTTCCTACTACATATTTCTTGTTATTTATTTATTTTTTTTTTTTTCATTCCGAGGTTCTATAGGTGACCTTGTTGTTATTGCAGTGGGAGCAATTGGTTATCGTGGTCAAACCGGCCGTTGAATCAGCTCCGTTTGTTGCGAGCATTCCATCTGCGAAAGTTTTGCAAACAATCAATTGGGACCGCACAATCGAAAATGCGCTCGGAAATATATAACAAACGTGGAATAGTCAATTGGAAATTAGATGCAATAAAATCAGTTCCATATGTAAGATTCATAGCTTAATATATTGTAAAGTATTCATCAAATATATTTAAATAAAAAAAAACCGGATGAGACTTCGTCTATCGATAGAAACATAGAGATAGATGATTAATATTGATGGATCCGCCTTTTAAAATTGAAATAAAATAGACGTGGCTTCAAAAAAAAAAAAAAATCGATTTTATGTGAAAAATACTGGTTGTATCAATTATATCAGTTTGTATACACAGATTTCATTGTAAAATTCTAAACTCAATCTTGGCTAATATTTTTTTTCCCCCCCATTTTTTAAAGTACCACCTAGATACCATTTCCTATTAAATATCACTCACGATTATGATTATTGAGCAATATTTTTCTTGAAAACGTACAAAGACGCGAAAAAATCACACATTATAGTTTAAACTAATACGTTCCTCGTTTCATTACGAATCTAAAACATGTGTTTACATGAATAGCTAATTTGTATATTTAGTAATGATTTAGTAATATTTTTGAACTATGAGGAATTTCAGATCTATCTTACGTTATTGAAATGGATGCGAATCGAAACGTTGACAATTCTTATTCGTTCTCTGTAAGATACTGTTCCAGCGCAAGGATGAATAATTTTTAGATAGTCCAGCCGTTTTTTTTATTATACCTCTCTTATAAATCTCCAAATATATGGATATATGGATAAACGCCCCTTAAAATGCAGTAAAAACCGTTTATAATAACACCGGTTGCAGTTATGGGTGTAATGATCTTAGATTAAAGGTCCCAGAAAAACTCTTATAATGTATGCACTCATTTAAATTGATTATTACGTCTGTATAATGACTATTCGGATGTAATGATGGTTATTTTTAGGTTATATTGGAAAAATATTTTTTCTATAATAACTACTTTATCGAAGGTATAATTACAACCGATAATATCGATTATTTCATCATTATGTTTCATCGTCAGTTTTTTTTTATATCTCATCGTCAGTGTACGGGTTATCATCGTGGGATTAACCATGTTCTAAGTTAATGTGTTCAATATTGTGAAATGTTAAAATGGACAAGCGAAAACAATTCACAATTGAAGAAAAAGCTTATGTAATTTTTCGTTTAAAAAAAGATGAAAAAAATTTCGACGTAGCTAATGAATTAGGCAAAGATCACTCTGCGATTTCCAATATATGGAAAGCTTAAAACTAAAATGAACAAGGGTTTGAAAACTAAAAAAATTATCAGTTAAGAAACTTCGAAATTGTTCACATACGAATATAGACACTGTTTTATTACGATGGTTTAAAAATCAAAAAAATCTATGCATTCCAATTAATGGACCGAATCTTCAACATAAAGTTAATAAATGAGCTGAAAGCCTTATTGACCATAATTTTAGTTATGACTAGTCAGATTCAAAGATTTGGATCGAGGTGTAATAATAAGATTTAAACGATAAGCGGAGAATCAAATTTGTTCCATATTGAATTTAATTTTTTTTTTTTTTTTTGTCATTTTGGTTATAATTACAACTGGTTATTGGTCCCTTGGAAGTCATCATAAACGGTTTCTACTGCATGTAAAAACCCGTTAGGTCAGCCTTCTTCCGGACCGTTGATTTTTGGAATGTTAAAACTGGTGGGATTCGGAATTTCAAATATTTCAAATATCAATAAAAAACTTTGATATTTTGTTATCGAGACGACCAATCGGGACGTGAACTCACTTGACACTAATTGAACAACATGTTTACTCACTTGGTAACTGCGTTTCCGCGGGGCGATTTTCGTTCTTGTGCGCGGGATGGAAAGGGTTCGACGAGGGCCGCGGACTACAGGGCGAAGGTGATTCGGCTTTCCTCGACAACTTTTCCGCTGTTTTCGCCATCGTTCCACTACCGCAGAGCACCTAAGGAAATGTTTAACCACCGTTACGTTATATTGCGATAACGTCGTGTACGGCTATTGTGATACCGGCTGTTTGATGGACGACGATCAGTGGACAACTGAAAGCTTTGAGACTAAGGCCCCTTTCAAACACGACGATTTCGTCCGTACGGATTTTAACCGCATGGAATTAAAATTGATAGTAAACACATGAAATCAGTGACCTACGAGACTAGGCGTGCGTGTTCACACTACATGGTTTTTAATCGTTCGTTGTTAAAACTACTTAGCACTTAAAAATAATTAATTTTGCTTTAAAATTGAAATAAAATAATGGATATTGACACAGAAATTTGGAATCGTAATCAGAAATCGTACGGACGAAACCATCGTGTGAGAAAAGAGCCTATTGTTATGAGTTACACGGCCATTGAAAAGGGGGAGGGCAACAGGATCATTTTGCTCCAGGCCCCATTGTTAGAATATTTTTTAGGGGCCCCCATAGTTTAGGTTAGATTAGGTTAGGTAGAATAATGATGTATAATAATTGATAATAAATCCTCAAATACACTGAGAAATTTTACACGTTGCGCGTATCGGAGATTAAAGTCGCGCACGTGTGAACGTGTAGCAACTTGTCCGATTACATTGAGCGAATAAATTATGAACAATACGAATAATATTAAATTCTATTATGTAAGTGCGCAATGCATTCATGAGTTTAAACGAGCTTGATCGGTTAAGGTTTGGAAAAATACGTTTGCAAGAATTTTGTTGTTCTCGGTGAGTATTTCGTTTATCATATCTTGTTATTACAGTCGAAGGGCCCCCGAATTTATATGCTTTTGACCCCGAAAAACATTGGGGGGGGGGGGAAGGAAATGGATTTACCGAACGTTCGCCGCCGTCGTCGTCCGCCCAGTCAACGACGGTCGACGGTGAGGTCTTCGGAAACGGGCAGTCCTCGGCGGCACTGCGGGTCGGTGTGCTGTGAAACGCCGCGGGAAAACTTTGAACACCGTTCGTCGGTCGACAGCACCGAGTCTCCTGCTGCTCGCCGCCCGTGTTCTTCGTCCCAATCACGCACCCGTCATAGTCACCGTCGCAGCTGTTATCGTCGTCATCTTCATCGTCGTCGTCATCGTCATCGTCCTCGTTGTCGTCATCAAGTCGGTCGTCGTCGCACATTGGCCGCCGAGACGACAGCGACAAATCGACGGCGACCACCGACATCGATTTCGCCATGTCCGACCAGTCCGTCGCGTTTTTCTCCGCCGTCCGCTTCAGTCGCCTTCGCGCGAGACAACCGACAAGAAACCATATCACACGGTCACCGTAAATAAATCAAACACACAACGCACTGTTCCAGCGACTAACTCGATTTCGGAGAGCATCCCGTCCGTCCTCCGTTGACGTTCTGCCGATGATTTTCTCGCAAAATCCAATTTCTTGGACAACCTTTGTATCCGGCACTTGTAACTGTGTTCTTTTTTCTTCAGTTTTGCAACCGTTTTCTCCAAACAAGTTTCTTTCTGTGCACACGCATAACAACGGATACCATACAGAGTGACGTTTGGTATTCGTGTCGATAATCACACGTGTCACATGGAATGTATACGATATACTTAGGCTGTTTGAACGTATGCGTAACTAGGGATGGGCCTGGGGGGCAAATCCCCCCATAAATCAATTTTGTCGTACCTGTAATGATTTCTGATCCCCCGACGATAGCTACATTTTAAAATTTAAGTTTAAATGATCGCTTCATTTTTATTAATATCATATTGGAAAATATTGTTGGCAAACTATTATATTATTGTATGTAATGCACTGTGTAAAGCATAATGCCGTGTAAAAGTCATAAAGTAAAAACGAAAAAAATTATCTCTCAGTATAATAGATGTAAAGCTTTTATTTTTGGAACATTAATGTATAAAATAATGATAACGTTTAATTAATATTGTTGGAAGAGCCCCCACTTAATTTCTTATCATTATTCAAATTTTAGGATGGAGCGTCCACCGTTAACAGTTATATCTATGTATTTGCAGCATCTATTTGGTTAGGTTAGGTTAGGAGAATTTTTTATAATTATGTGATATTTATCCATAAATTATTTTATTTCGGTTGATTCGATAAATAAAATTTAAAATATTATTTTTGATACTATTTCTTGTGACTGAGTTTTAAATAAAGTAATGTATAGTAAATGCGTTATAAGTTACTGTGCGTTGTGGTAAATTATTGATGATTAATCCAATAATCCTATAATTATACGAAAATTGCTAAAAAACTAAATGACTACTCAATTATTTTGAATAAAAATTCAATTCGAATAATATCAATCACTCGTAAATTTTTAGGTTAAAAATGTAAGATTAATTAACTGAAATTATGATAAATTCAAAATAATATTTCGGTTTCATTAATCATTTCCCGGTTTATTTTTCTTACGCAGATTTATAACATAAATTAAAAAGAAAAAATTATGTTTTCAAAATATACCTTTTTATGATCTTGATTCAGTCTTATAAGTTTTATTGTAAAATATGCAAAATCTCTTATACAACAGTCCATGTCTTTGATATGTTCTTCTAAATTTTTCAATTTTTCGTTCAAATCGGCTTGTTGCTTACTGAATCACATAAAATATAATCATAATGTAATATATTTTTATTTTCAATTTTTCATCAATGAGAGGGAAAAACTGATTGAATTTGAAACTATTAAGTTATATAAAATTGTATAACTAATCGTCATATATAAATATATATATATATATAGTATGGGTATTCACTTCGAACTGCAATCTTCATTTGTAACTCTTCGATATTCTTTTTTGTCGCTCATTTTTTGCTTATGATTACTACACTTCATCGTAGTATCGGTTCCAGTAAAAAAAACTCGAAGATATATCTAAAAGTTCTTTCATCTATTTTTGTTTACGTAATTTAATCAATTAATTAATTCGTTTAAAATTCCGAATGATAATTGTTCGTACAAAAATCGTGCATTACGTTAGATTTTGCGGAATGATTGTCGCAGTTAAAATGTTGAACGACCATCGAACTCTCGTTGGCAGCGTTACAGCGTTCGGTGTGCGGTAAAAACATGGTAAGAACTTTTTCGACCGATTTCCGTATGCGTAACATCTCAACGTTATCTGACGAACAAATAAACCGCGGTGCAACGGTGTAACAAAATAACAAGCGGTCGGACGTAACGATACGAAGTGTAACGACGTTCATTTACCTATTTCGTTTCGGTTCTTGTGTAGAAACTTGTCTATTTGCTGTTTCAAATGGCGCGCGGACTTCAGAAGCGCAACGTAATCCGTGTTACCGTCCATGTGTGCGATTTGATGTGATTTTTTTGTTAAAAATTAAAACTTTCGCACGACAATTTCGTCCAGATGGAAACAAAATCTTCAACGGCGTCGCCGGAAAAACAAAATAAACTAACATTGTTGATCTCCATGGATCCAGAGCGAATGACGCACGTACGTTCACAATGAAAACGCGAACAACTAACCTGGACAAACACGATTATTTTATTTTTATTTTTTTTTTTTTTGGTTTTCGACCAGTTTCCGACCGCGGCGTTTCGGTTTCCCCAAGCACAAGAACCGTAACGGCCGGTGACGAATCCGTACCCCGAGCGCGATATCCGCACCCGGTCCAAAGGCGTACTTTAGAGGGAAAGGCGAATTCGTATTTAAGGAATCGATTATATGTGAGATACATCTTTTACATTTTTTCAATGTGGATCGTTTTATAACGAAATCTAATTACGCGTGGCTGTGAATACTGAATAGGGCTTTTTGTCGGGTCCATACTTAATGAAAAATCCTAAAGGAAACACAAGTGTAACTTTCAAAACACGGACAGGTATTAAAAAACTACTACACAAAAAGCGATTCCAGGTAGATTCGGCATTAGATTAAAAAAAAAAAAACCACAAACATTAAGGATTCACCATATTTCAATACTACCAAAAATTATCCTTTTGATCCTGAATTAAAGAAAAAATATGAGTCGCCTCCCTACAAATACCAAGTCTAAATACGCCCCTGACCCCGTCACGACGGTTCGTCTCGTACCCGACGCGGGTGGGCGCACAGGACGGATCGAACGTTCACTTCACGGCGGACGCGTAACACGTCGCCAGTGCTCTTCATTGTCCTGAAATCGCGTTTGAATATTCATTGAGATTAATTTTCCAGCCCGCGCGTAACATAGTTTTCGTCGCGCGATCCACGTGAGCGTGTAACATGTTAATTATCGCAATACGCACCGACCCGGCCCGTGACACGGTATTATTACGCCTATATGTTCCGCAAATCGGATTCGTTCCGATCGCAGTGGGTTCCATTTTACTGTTTACAAAGCGTAAAAAACGCGTCCTGCTGTTGTACGATCGTATCATTTCGTATTAGTTATTAGCATTATATTCGCCGGCCACGTCGAACGGAATGCGTCGACTACGGTTCACTACGCGGTCGTTGGCGGCGTACGCGCACGAAAAAAAAAAATAACTGAACTTTTTATGTTATTATACGCATATTACGTACGTGTAAATGTTACGCACAATAAACGGAATACGTGAACGCACGACATGCAGTCTGGTCCTGCCCGGGAAATTCGAACCCCGAATAGAAATTAATAGTTGCTAAACCTACATTAACATACTATAAAACGGTTTACTAACGATTTCTTTCATCACATCGCTGAACTATAAAATCTTATGTTTTCCCTTGTCGTATTGGCGAAAGTAATAGCCGTGCCGATACAATAAGACAACAATTCGCGAATAGTAATTGATGTTTGCGATCGAGCGGTCGAGTTTTTCGAAACGCTTTGTGCTTTGAAATCGTTTATTTACATTCGAGGTCTGAACCGCCCGAGCAATGTGTACACTGTCCGGCGTTCCATATCGCCCGTAACACGTATATGCCTTACGTGTAAGACCGTCGATAAAACTTATTCGATCGCTCTACGTCGAAAGACACGGCGATGTATACCGAACGTTCTGCAAGAACCCAACATTGTCGCCATACGTAATTTATGTTGAATAATTTTTTTTTTTTTATTGTTATCTTTTGATATGTATTGATATGTAGTTTGGCAAAAAAAATGAGTGAATTAATTTACTGGTGAAAAAATTATTGACGCCAAATGCGTTATTCCAATATTACTCGTTTTTCCTCCAATACATCACATTATATGCGTATAAATACATCGTTATTTTTTGAAAATTTAAAATATATTTTTGATAGTTGAAAACTATGAAAAAAAAAAAAAAAAATAAACAACATTTCACTAACTAAGCGTGACCTATAAAAAAAAAAAAAAAAAAAAAAATCACGTTGAAAAACATGTTTCTGCACCTTTTACATTATTTAATGAGAGAAGAGTACCGTAATTTACAAAGAACTCACATATTCATATTGTACACACAACTTCAAAAAATTTTCTATTTTTTTCCTTTTAAGACCGCTGTTTATTTATTTATATTTATCTGTTTATTTATATTTATCACAAAACGAGCACTACGTCAAAATAACGCAAGGTTCAACCTAAGAATTTAATGGATTACACCAGCTTTTAGATTCGTCGACGAAAATGGTAATGCCTGTTACGTTCCAGGTGTCCTATTCTTGAAAGCATGTATACAAACGCAGTATTAGCAAACTAACGCCACTCACATTTATATAATGCTGCGTACAAATGCTTTATAGGATATGGTCGGTGACTAGGGGTCTATTCAGCGCATACCTACCCGAGATATTTTTGTTTGAAATGTTAATATTTCACGACTGTGAAACGTTAAAATAATGCCCTACAAAAATTCGTAAAAAATTATTTTAGCCGAAAACAAAAAAATTATTAATAAAACTATTATAATTTTCTTGTAGTTTTTTTTTTTTTTTAGTAGACCCAATAATATCTTAGTTTTATGGTTGAGTTTTTTTCTGCGTATACTTCACCACATAGATAATTTGCATTCAAAGTTTCGTATACAATTTCTGATTTGATGTTAGAAGAAATATTAAAAAAACTATACATAAATGTTAAACAATTTAAAATAAAGATTAAATTTTGCTTTATATATAAAATCATAAAAAATAATCGAGTAACATTATATTGTAAACGTATTTTGACATATTGTAACGTTTCTCCTTTCATTTGGATTTTCAAGAGTCAAAAATTGTCCACATCATATTTTATCATTATAAGCTATTGGGAGTGTGGAAATAAGGAGGGGATGATGAGACAATTATTGTAGGTGGAAAGTATTTCTAGGTAGCAAAACTGTTATAGTTACACCTGTTATAGTATTTTAGTTTTCAAAATTATAAAACACTCTTACGTCCCTCTTAATGTCCTATAACTTAATTAATGTCCAGCATTATTATATTGTATTGATTTATTTTACGTTAAAAAAAAAAAAAAAAAAATATAACTATGTGACTTTATTGTTTTAAAAATGATCGTAAATTTAACTTGGACGCGGTCACACTGTCATATTTTTAATTCGCTACCTATTGATAAAAATATGGTGGAATAACCCGCGAGAAAATTCAATAACGCATTACATAATACATTTAAGATATTATTATTTTTTAATTTATTGGGATGAAAAATTATTTTTTCTAGTGTATGCGTGGTTATCATTATTACCCGAATAGACTATCCGTAA
This sequence comes from Sipha flava, assembly GCF_003268045.1. Taxonomy (NCBI): domain Eukaryota; kingdom Metazoa; phylum Arthropoda; class Insecta; order Hemiptera; family Aphididae; genus Sipha; species Sipha flava. The sequence goes on from NW_020273126.1 coordinate 1,861,009, forward strand.
ACTATATGAAAAGTAAAACCACAAAACTATTATTTTACTCGTATATTCATGAAATCGTTAGATCTCGATTTTCGTTCTGTTTTCTTACTTTATACATTATTGATTTACAAAACATTTTTTTTTATATACCTTATAAACCTTTACCTGAAAATAATAGACTTGTTTCAGATATAATTCATTAAGGTGTTTCCGAAAAAAAAAGATTATTTGTTTCTTTACTCGGAAACACGTTATTTTCTAATATATATTTTTCGAGAGAAAAACTACCATTATTTATTGTTATCTTTAAGACTTATCGGGAAAGGAATTCTTTTTATGAAACTTAACCTTGACCCGGCTTCGGTGACGTGAATTTTCACCGGCTGGATGCCAAACAATAGAGTTCTATCAACCCTAGTAGTTCTATAAACACTTTAAGTGAATTAAACAACGACCAGTGAGACGTAATACAATACATATTCAATAGGCATAAATTAAATTAATAATTTCGATCTCCGATGTTCAGGCATCGCTAGTTTTCACCATCGCACCATTCTCTGAGCCACCTGAACCGTCAAGAGATTTGCTGTACCATCTGATTATATTTAAAAGTACATTTTTCGATCATTATTCTCTCCAAATAAACAACATTGGTTACAATAGTTATAAAATGTCTCGTATATTTCTGTACGTGGTTATAACGATGATCATAACGGGAATTAATGATTATAATAATATTTTTAGGCTCGCATTATTATAACTTTATAGGTTAGGTTAATTATTTTAAAAAATCATTTTATTTCCTAAAATATTTAACAAATGTACCATAATTGTACGTTATGATTTTTTCAACTTTGATAAAAATGATACTTGTTAAATCCGATTAAAATAAAAAATAAAGAAAGTCTGATAATAAAGATTTTCATTCAGAGCATCTTCGATTTGAACATGTTATAATTCAGAAAACTTCTTTATGTGAAGTTTTTACTGTCTGAACAGGATTGGATCGTGTATTCATCTACCTTAAAATTTTTATATACTGAATCACGGGAATTCCTTTCAGATTTTAGTGATATTATATTAACCCTGTTATGTCACAACAATTACGTGCACTATAAGATCCGAGAATTCTAAAAAAGCTCAAAAAATCACTAAAATACTATGAAAAATAAATAAAATCTAAGAATGTCAAAAAAAATATACAAAAAAAAAAAATAAAAATAAATATTCCTCTTCTGAATCAAAAGTTTACATGAAACGACTTTGTAATGATTCACTCGGGCGTAGCATAGAAAGCTTCGGAAAACAATGCGCAGTGCCCCCATCTATACATCAGTTCTAATGATAACGTTTTATCGGGAACAAGAATGGCATTCTTCTAATCGCCACCGCCTTATATCAATGTTACCGAGCTGAAAATTGTCTCATTTTCTCCGCTTCAACATGGCACAGTTGTTCTTTATACCGATACTGGGAATAATTAATTTCAAAAGAGACATACAACTATGTAAACAAATCATTATTCACGAACATAATATTTCTTTACCCCCATTGCGATTCCAAACGTTTTTAACTGGTCATTATCACTTTTCCGTCGCAAAACATCTGGTAAAGTAATTTCCACGCCGTTGTTGAATTGCGATTCCTTAATAGCGACTCTGTCGACAAACAGAAGAAAACAAAATAATCAACGTTAAAATGACATAATTATTATGCATCGCAGGACGAGGAACAAATAATAATTTGCACTAAACATTTTATTTCGTTCTTACGGGTAATACAAATATTGTTAATACGAAATTCGTTTTGTTTTTATTTTCCTTTTAACGTTTTGTGATGAATGTGCGTTCGGAAAAGAAACAATTTTATAATTCTTTATTACAGCGTGTGTACGAAAATATTAAGCAATTAAAACGCATTGTTAATTTTACACTGTAATAATATAAAGGTTACGCGTGGTATACTATGTTGCCTGTGTCGATATTGTTATCTAAAATACAAAGTAAATAACTTTCAACTATAAATGATCGCATCTTAAAGTTGCTTCAAGTTCATATATTTTCGTTCCTAGTGTATAAACAAACAGATGACGATTAGAATTGAATTTAATATAAATATGAAATCAAACGAAAAGAAAAAAAATACTACATATTAACGATTTCAATAATAAATTAAGCATGCAAAAAGAATCTAGAAACACTATAACTTTTACTATGAAATTGTACACAAAAAATATGAGTAATTTAAATCAAAAGAATATTCAATTTTATCAAAAATCACAATCCATAAATTGTACAAATTTTCGTTAGATTTTTTTCAATAACCAGAACATTTTTCAAGAAACTAAAAGTATCAACTGGAGTATTACCAATAATTGTTTACCAGAAACCATATTTCCTTTGGATTATCGAATTAAAATTTTTGGAGAAAATTTTATGGATAGTAAAAAAGAAAATGAACATAATAAACATAATAAAAATAAAATAAAAATTTAAAAACAAAAAACTAACGGAGTTTCGAAATTGTTTTGATTTTTCAAAATCATCAGGTGTCTGAATAAGAAATCAAAAGTTTAACTGTATAAGAATATTATTTCTGAAGTTTCTTTTACGAGTGTTCTAGAATATAAAAAAAGAATGTATATGCACTCTTTTTTTATGTGTACCTTAGTAAATTAAATATCTAATGTGTTATTTTTTTCTGTTTTTTTACACAAATCACTAGTACGAGTACCAAACATTTTTAACCTTAACTTCATACTAATGTGCGTAGAAACACTTATTTAACTATAAGTTGGGTATACATTATAGTAATTAAAATTTACATTATATTATATATTATTCCGGTACGTTTATGTGTGCAATTATAATAATATACGAACCATGTAAAGCGAAACTCTCCTTGGATGTTAATTATTAAATCATATTGTTATAAAACCCTGCACACAAATCGGAAGTTAGTTCAGACTAGTATTCGTAGGATATACTTTTGCATGTATAATCTTGATTGCATCGCGCACAGTATAATTACTTGTTTTTTGCGAACATTGAAATTCATAATGCATAATTTACTCGTTTAGTCTAATAATCCTACTAATCGGAATTACATAATTTATCAACGCATCTCAATCGATAAACAATATGCACACTTGTTATAAGTTGATATGACTTATCAATACGTTTTTTGAAAGAGGAAATTCCCATTGTAATGTCAATCAATCACAAGAAAAATAAAATATATCGCATTATAAAAATTGAAAGAAAAAAAAAATGTAATGATATATTTTCGTTTTAAATCATATTCTTACAAATTATCCTTCAGAAAAGTTTTTCATATAAAAAAATAAATAAATAACGTAGTATAGGATACGATGGCGTAGCGTTTTTTGTTGATGCTGTCAAAGAATTTGAAAAAAAAAAAAGATTACTAAATCCTTGAGTACTTACCCTATTACATACAGTTCTAGAGGAGGAAAATTAAACTTCTTGTAAAACGTCACTCAAAGCTCCGTCTTTATTGGAAACCGTAAGAAAAAAAAATCTATTTGTTTAAGTCTTGTGTTTCGGGAATTTTATTAATTTAATTCTAACCTAGTACAGTCAAACTACGAAACATGAACAATCATTGAACTCTCTGTTAGTTCATCTTTGTCAACATAGTAATTAAAAAATATCCTGGATTGATTGTGATTTCGGTTACCTCATCAAATGTTCGGAATAATTTCCGTATTTTGAAAATGTTGGTATATTTGTGATGAAAGAACAATAAGAAAACAAACATCGCTTGCTGGATACGATTGATTTTCTGTCATATTTAAAAATAACTTTCTACTGAAAATAATATACTTCTAACAAATATTTATAGTAAAAATAAATGTTCAGCTTTTGAAGTTTAGATTAAGCAACGTTGTGTTGTTAATTTATATGTGAAAGCTATTATTCACATTAAAAAAATAACAACATGATTGGCGTTAGAATAAAATATTCTTCGTCTCTTATCGAATAAAATATTTTGATTAATATATGTCTGGAGATCTATTCAAATAATAAAATCATAGCATACGCATCGATATACGATCTCATCAGTGCTGTCAACAGTAAATATAAATTTTATATTATATTTGCCTTAGATTCAAATGAGAAATTCATAACTTATATAAGAATGGTAAAATTATCTCAAAAACTTAATTAAAATCACATTTTATTAATATATTATTGTTCATTATTATAATACACTGTTATACACAAATAAAATTTGTATAATAATTAGATAGTTATAATTATTTATTATTTCTATCTTGTATAATTTATTTTACACATCGCATATCCATCATTTATTTGAGGGAAGGTTCATTTTGGTATGAAAATATAATTTTTAAAAATTTGAATTTAATACAATCATAACATTATTCAAGGTAATTATTTTTTATAGTTATAAAGATTAAAATTTATTTTATTATCCATAATATTTACAATATAATATTAGAATTAATTTTTTTACCAACAGCATTAATTTCGTAGTTTATCAAAAATTATTTCATTATGCTACAACTCTAATATTAACTTAACGAACAACTATCTAACTAACCTAACTACATACACACTACAATATATTATATAGATGTTAGATTATTATATAACTCCATCACTATTATTAAATAGCGTATATTACTTTGCCGAAATACTTTACCACAGTTCGTAATATTAATCAAATTAAAAAAATCAGTATTAAACATTTACGCAGTACATTGGTCTCGATATAGATATGCTGATAGCGACAGTTATATATTAAATCAATTGAAAGGAAAATTTCGATTTTTTTCGTAATGATTCTCGCAGGGCTGTCAAAGATTGTTCTCGACCGAATTATCTTGTTGCATTGAAAAATATAAAAATTTCTGAACATTTAAATGCATAAATAATATTTATAATATTTTATATTTATTGCACTTTTTTAAAATAACATTTAATATTTATTCTAGTCTGATTCATGATCGAACGAACATCGTTACAGTGCATTTTGATAATAGGTGTAATTTATCAACTTTTTTTTCACCCGTTTTGATTATCTATTTTTGAATAACGAGTATTTTTGTTTTATGTATTATTTACTTACTACTCTTTGAAAAATGTCGATTCGTTCAGCGCAAACACAAAAATCAACTAATCATATATATATACGCCATAAACATATTAAAAACATCTCTTATTTTGTTTTGATTTCAAAGCAAAACATGCAAAACAACACATCGTCCACAAAGCAAAGTTTGTTTCAATCTCACCATATCATTCCTAACTACTTTTTACCTTGGCCCTTTTATCTTGTTGCAGTAACTGTCTTGACGACCATTATAAGTTTATGGCAAGATGTACGTTGTTATCCACCGAAAGACCGATTTTCACGCATATTTTTTGTTCACATAAGCATGTCCCCCCCATTCCGTTTCAGTGAAATTTCCCAGGGCGTCTTAACCTTACGCATGAAATGTAATACGAGTATAGTGGTCATAAAAAATGATCGAGCATTTTCCACAAATGATACAACGAATTCGGTGAATGATCGATTTCCAAACCTTTCCGCGGTCGCAGACCGACTTTTTATGCTGCCCTCCCCCCCCCCACGACATTCGCCACCGAATCGTTATTCCATACGCTCTGTACACGTTATGTACCGTTCGGTGCGTAAAACGCCAAACTACCAAATCCTTACAATCACTTGCTAAGTTACAGAATTGCTGACGCGAGAATTTCGTTTTTATCGCAATCGTCGAGGAAATGTAACTGTACGTACGCGTTAAACGATAATGGTACATGTAATACAACACACCAGCAGATCAGAGTATTTAGTTGTAGAGCCGATACAAGGCTTAAACCGAATATAAATATAAGTGAATGCATCTCGATAATCAGGATCAAAATGAGATTCCTTTCTAACCTTACGATCGCACTAGCTATGTACCTATAATTAACGAGTAGCGATGTAATGCACGTACGTTATTTATTTTTTTATTTTTATTAAAGATATGTTCAGGTTACATAATTAAACCTCAAGATTTAATGAGAACATGGAAAAATGACAGTAAATCACAAAGAATGAAATAAGAAAATAGAAATCACATAAAAAATGTCTAGAAAATACGGATAAGTGTAAGGTTCATTATTTTAAATTTTTAGACCATTTTTTAGATTATAATTAAGATTTTATAATGATGACATGATCGGAGGAAACCATGTGAGAAATTTAGATCAAGGGAAGAAAAAAGGTGATTAAGATATGTTCTATTGATTGATATAGTGAGATAATTAAAGATTAAATGATAAGAATCGTAAGAGTCTTCCACCAAAGTCGGAAAATGTACAATATGAGTCATTGTTAATGACTAATTTGAAGAAGTAATACAAGGTATTTCAAGTTCGTAATTTAGAATATTTAATTTTTAAACAACAACTAATATTTTGATTTTAATAATGGACGTTTATAATGTATAATTAAAATGTAAGACTTAACATAGTTGTTGTTAAGTAATAAGAATAATTAATAGTTGATAATATTTTATTGATAATCATATAGATAAAGACGAATTAGTTTGGTCGTTTGGATAAATGATTAATATTGTAAGTAGTCAACTGATAGACGGTCAAGTGCTCAATTAAACATCTAGAATAGTCGAATATATATACACCGGTTGATAATGATTAATATAGGTACTATAATTTCACAGTGGCGAAACCGACAACTTCCCGGATTGCTACAATATGAATAAAACGTACGAATCGAGTGTGAATAACGATGTGTTTGATGATAAAAAATTGCAACCAATACTTTACAGTTTACATAGACAACGTGTGCACAATGTATCGCAAATATAAATATATGTATAATTATGATCGTTCACTATCATTATCCCATTTGTTAAATTATTATAATATCCCGATACCATGTTGCGGTAACTCACTTGATATTGTTTTTAACATTTTTATAAACATTCGTTCGAAGGTTTCTTATGAAAAGATTAAAAAACAGTTTGTAAATGTGTTCAAGTAAATGTTATTAAACATTTCATAATACGATATTTTAATGAACGAGTGACGTATAAAAAAAAAAAATTATAAAAAATCACAAACGACAGAGAAAAAATAATTATAATGTTCTTAAACTTGTTATTTGTTTATTTTTTGAATATAATTGGGATTCAAGATTGTTACGCGCACCAAGTCACCTCGGAAAATTCCTGCGAAATCCGAGTTTAACTTTTTAACCGCAGGATTATTGTGATAATGTGTACGGAGATGATTACAGAGAGAATCTTTTCTAAACTTTTAAACCGTCAAACGATCGGTGTTGCACGCAAGAACATTGTGGGAGAGGGGGTGAAAATTTACGACGGAAACGTCGTGCCGAACGGAGCTCGAACGTATAAATTATATCTACAGCGACGATTTATTTTATATTCGTTTTTTTTTTCTTCCCCGTGGACGCTGTATTAAACCTGATGCTCCTCGGATGGTGTGCGACGGGACCGATTTTGTGGTGGTTCAAATTACCACGACAGACGGTGACGTGAGGCGGGTACACTGCAGTCGAATAAGGACAAATGAACATGGACGTTTGGCTGTACGAGAGAAATGAACGTAAAAAAAATAAATAAATAAGTAATAAATCGATATAAAATATCGAAAACGTGTTATACGTTTATTATTGAATTATTTTTGTTAAGAACATTATATAAAATTAAAAATTCTAACCATGAATAATATTGATCAAGAAAGAGAAATATTTTATGCTCCATTAAGAATGATGTTCCAGTTCTAGGTACCCAACTTTGAACGATCCTCGAAATTCCTTTATCCGCATCGATGGATTTTTTTAAATTTTCTACGGGACTCTTGCCCGTTTCGAGTTGACTATACACATGTCGCATCCGGCTATCGGTTGTTGGACTCCCATTTCGATATTTAATCGCCCATGATTTTTTAATGTATATATAAACCAGGGTGGCAGAACTAATATAATTCAGTATACATGTTTCACATCGCGTAAGTCATGGCGACTCGTTAGTTAATCTTATGTACGTCCATTTATCCTGAATCGCACTGCAGTAGCAGGAGCGCAGAGGTGACGTTAACGGAATGCGAATGCGTTACGATACAGCTCCAACGGCGTACAATCTAGTACATCGCACACTGGCGGACTGGATATCGATGGACCCGGGGGGGGAGGGTCAATCAACTGGACCTATTGTGATCACATTTCAACTGATAAATATTTATGATCAATAGCGGATCTCGACTTGTTTTAATTCGGATATTCTAACTGTAAACGAATGGTGTTTCGCTGTTACATTTTAACGTTAAATTTTGTGTACGAATAGTAAATGTACGTGATTTTTATAAATTTAACACTTCTGAGGGCTCGGAAGGCGATCGCCCCTTTGCCTCCCTGGCCAGTCCATCCCTGATATTATATCATGTATACATATATATCTATAAATGTAGTGCGGTCTCCGAACTCGAGGCATGGCTGTCACGACCAGGCGTACCGCACGCCAGAGGGTACCCGGTTGCATTCCCCACGGGTACGCGGCAGATGACGTTCCGAGTGCACGTCAAACAACATTAATAATAATAAGTAATGGCATCCGCCACCGTTCGTACGATCGATCCGCCGAGTTTCGAAGTCGGTCAATTTTTTTTTTTTTTTTTTTGATATCACAATTGTTATGCTTAATGCCGTTGGGATTTATTGGAAAAAGAAAATCTGCTCTCGGACTTTCAACTCGGACGGACATGCGCAATTTTTTCTACTACATACCCCTGAACGCACGTAGTGTAAACGCACTGAATTTCGATTAAAACACCGAAAACTTGCGACGAAATTAATTTATGAATAAGTTATAATGAATACGCGGTCGCGATTCACGCATTCCTGATGGCCGTACGATTTACTTTGTTTTCGTTGCGCTGACAACGAGAAATGTTAAATTCTTTGCGTTTTTCATCCGACGACATCAAAAACATACAAAGGAACGAACGAATATCGAATATCACTCAAAAACTCGAAACCCTTGAACAGAACGATCTTGACATGTTCACTACTTTTATTTTCTTGATTCGGCTAATTCAAATTCTAACTTTAATATAAATACATTATTGTTTTTACATTCGATTTAAATATTTCATCTATCCGCGTTTTAATTTGTTCCGATTTTTATTCAAATTCTTTTTTCGTATACTGTAAGAGATTTTGATTTGATTTTTTTCATATGAAAAAATATCTTTAAATTAAATAGTTTCTATATCTTGAAATCGTCTCTTCTAATAAATTAGTTGACTTCATATACAAATATTTAATACTTTTATTTCAAATAAAATCAGAAAATATTTAAATAAAATTTAATATTTAATAAATATTTTAATAAATTCAACCTACACAATTTATTTTCACAAAAAAAAAAAAAAACAGTTAATAACATAAAGTTGAGCTTTTTTATAATAATAATGTAATAAACTATTTTTAATAATTTTCTCTTGGACGTAATTAGAGATTATTTGTTAGTGTAATGTAACAGTTGAAAAATATATTTTATAACTTTAGTATAAGCTTTTACTCTTTGTGTTTTCAAATTTTAATTAAGACTATATTATTATTTGTGAACTATATTTTACTGACAAATAAAAAAATTTATATAAAAACACATTTGTGAACATAAATTGTGAAAAGTTTTATGAATTGCGTCGGAGCCCGTATTTAAAATTGAATTCATCATTTGGAGTTCTTTCAGTCACGACACAGAATATGCGAAACATGACCGGCATCGTTTCGCGCAACTAAACAATAAATCACTTAATAGTCATAATGAATTTATTCGTAGAATACTGTTTAATATTTGCGAAGCTGTTAAATTTTGCTTATAACTTTTAAAAGCAATAAACGTCCTCATTAAAATGCAAATTTAAAACGACTTAGTAAAGATTTAAACGTAACGAGAAAAATAATCATTGAATCATGGTGTAGAAAAAGCAAGGAAAGGTTGTATGTTGTATGAATATTAATTCATCGAAAAAAGTAGTGGTACGAAATATCTACATGGTGCAGAAACAAAGATAGTACGGCGTATTATTTTGTTTCATACGCGTTTCCTTATCCTACCTCCCCACACCACCAGATGGAATTAGTATCACATATTGATCCGATCAAGTTCCGTTGAAGATAAGCGCCTGTAATTTATTCAAATTTTATTTTTAGTACGTCGGAGTCTCCCTGTTTTCTGTTTCAACTTCTCCCCGAGCACGCGTTGTAACGTGATTGCTTACGGTTTTCAAACGGTTTCTAGTAAAAACAAAATAGAGTAGTACGCATAATATTACGGAGAGTTTGCCGGGAAATAAACAAAATACGCTTATCCGGTACAACGGTAACATTCACACGCACAGTCATCCGTGCACCTCTAGAGCGATGTTGTTTATTAAAAGTTTCGGAAACTTTTAAACCTAAATCGGAACGGTCGTGGGCGGACGGGTGTTTGCACGCCATTCTAAGATATACGAAATACAGACCAAGACTCGCGTGTCGAAGTTCGATTGGCGCGTCTAAAGGGGTCCGCGACCGAACGGTAATTTCACCGGCAAAGTTTGAAGAGCGCCGAACAAGTTTTCGAAAGATCATCAACGTAAATCATCACGGGCGCAGGTGAGGATAAACGTGTGCAAGTACGTTCAAGGATCCCGGCATGGGACCGGCATCAAGGAGCAGCGTGCTCGTTCTTCAGCCGGAAAATATAAGTACACGCAGTTCGTCTTGTGAACGCTCACGTAACTTGTACAGTGTACGTCAGGGGTGGCCAACCCAAATTATTTTGCGGGCTGCTTTGGAAATACATTACGATCCCGCGGACTACCACATAAAATGATATTAGTGTTTCGCCTTGATACGAAAAAAAAATTGGAGTAAACATTTTAAACAGGACCAATTATTATTACAAATAAGTTTTGGTGTGTTTATTATTTGAAATAAATAGAATTAATTATTATTGTTTTTATCATCGTGTTCTAAATCCAATTCTTTCAAGGACTCTTTAAATTGTCGGTGCAGAAGTGTACGCGATCGAATGTAATTCACTGTTTTTATGACTACTTGCATAACATGGTTATTATCGACAGTATTTGTGAACAAAGATTTTGTTGAAGAATCAAATGGTTTGTTGCGATTATATTGTTAATAATACGAATTCTACGCTGGACATTCCAAAATATTTTAATGAGACAAAAATACATTCTTTTTTTGTAAATGTTTAATAAGTCTCGTGGGCCGCAAAATTTTCAAGGTGGAGCGCGGGTTGGCCATCCTCGGTGTACGTTCTTTTCCGGTTACAAAGGAATTCGTGTTTAAGAGTTTTCCCGTAATCATAGACGTTGGTCGTCAACATTCCAACGTCACCGATTGCACCAACTATCGATTACTCAACTCTTCGTACAATGTTTTTGGTCAAAAGAGGATGGGAAATCTGTAAAATACATACCCTTGTATTCGAGCGCACGTACAGTCCAACGACTTAGCAGCGTTTAAATTATTTACCCCGAGGTATAAGGTGCGGAAAGGCTGTATCTTCCACATCCTCTACGAAGATTAAACATGAAATGTACTCATTTAAAATTAAACTACAAACCGCAACATTAAATAATATCAAAGTTGTAAAAGAGTAACATGAATAATCTAACAGGTACACGGAAATTATCACAGAGTTGGTGGTATGACACCAATCACTGTTTTCTTAAAATCATCATAACTTATTTCTGTATTCGCCGTGTATTAATTTTACATCATTTTTAGATGTCAGTTTATTAAAGTATTACCAGTACAAACCCGAATAAACTTATTCTTATAAACGCAAAAATAATCCCCCTATAAATAATATATCAGTTCAAAACAAATTAGGAGTGCTAATTTATAAACAAGTACTCCCCGGTGCCCTCGCATATACATTCTGTGCACGAATGGTCTATCTCGAGTCAATTTTCTCTTAAGCAAGGTTATAAGTACCGGTCGGGTACTAAAGAAACGGCTCAAAGTCGAAACAACGATCGTAAAATAAATGAAAAATAAATTGTGTTAAAAAATATTATCTTTTGATTTGATAAAATCGTGATGTTTGTTACACGGTTTTGACAATTATTTATGTATGAGTTATCATAGCATTCAAGAAGTAACATGGTATCTGATATCAACGACAGGAAAAATTACAATACAATTAGTGTGTGAATCTTAATGGGACGAACGACCTAGAATTTGACTTCATATACTGTCATCAATGTCTAAAGTGAGATTAGTCGACGAAAGTCTTAATGTCAATGTCAAATTAAACTTTTTGCGATCCTTAAACTTGGTGGCTGCAGTGACTGACTGATATTTTATACGATTACGTTGAAAGAAAAGGAACTAGAACTTTCAATGTTTTTTCACTTAACACCTCGTGCTCGTCCCAACGGCCACGCATCATTCGAACAAAATGCGCAGTGTCACAAGTATGGAAAGGATAATTGCAAGGTGCAATCAACGGTCGCATTGAAACCAAACCGAAATTGTATCCGTTATAATTACGTGGGCACGTGCCACGTTCTAATTTTTCGTTGTCGCCGGTAGTTTTCTGACCTTTCTCGTATTAAATAAAAAACACTATTATTACCAAATGTATATTATTATTTATTGTACATTGCACACTGTGATTAACTATAATGCCATGTTAAAATATAATAATTATTTATAAATATGCACGACTGTTTTCCTCACTAGTCACCTTTGATCTTTAGTTAGATTTTTCAAACTATTTTTTTTTTAATATTTTGAAAAAAAAACTGGAGTCTCACGGAACACAGTTTCTGAAACATTGTTTTATGGTAACGCGATTGAGAATATTAAAATATACATACATTTTTGTTGGTAAATTTCTAAAAAATAAAAATGTAAGTAAATCTTACATCCATATTTTATACATAGCTGCAGAACTTGAACTAATGTACACGTATCACACACGCTATTACAGATATCAAAGTTAACGTACTACCACTGTCGTATACGCACCACACATTATTTTTATTAAACATATACATGGCCATGTATATCGATACATATTTTATTAAATCTTGGTCGAAAATGCGTCTAGCGATACGAAAATGTAAATAATATCGTATTTTCAGTAAAATAATATTGAAATATATGTATATGGTATATTATTACAAGTATACAACTTTTCTCAAGCATACAGTTGTGTGTGTGTGTGTGTGTGTGTGTGCATTTTCAAAAATCCATATACTTGTTTGATACCCAAATCTATGCTATTCGCATACATACAATATGTACATATGTATTATTTTAATTGTCTATAATACACTAATGCGTACTCGATGTTACTATATTAACGTAGCTTCAGGAACAAAATATTCGATGTGCAGTAATAAATATTATCGGGGAAAATAACTGTACACAGGTACTATGTTTTGAAAACAACACCACTAATATTATATTTACAGGTACATACACATCTGATGGGGTTCAATACGTGCGCACCCAGAATCGAGAAATATCGCGTCCTACATTTATTATAATAAAGAGGGTACGCATAATACATAATAATACGGTTCACATTCGTACAAACATACACCGTGGAGATCGTACAAATTGTATTACTCGAGTACAGGGTGGTGCAGCATGTTTTCCTGGCAGAAATATTTTCATCACCGTAAATATTAATTTTTAATTTTACCGCGGCAGCTCAAAACAGTTATCTCGAAGTACTTAAAATGTTCTCGAAGTATTGTTATTAACACGTTTACTATTTGATCATGTCGTGTTGGAAATATACAAATAATAATAATCAAATTACTGTTTGTTACATTTATCATTGCGTCATCTGAAACCCTACTTCAAACCCCATTACAGTATTGATACCAAACGTTATATTTGTAAATATGAATTTTTAAGTTTACTAGATTAGCAGATGGTCATTATTGAATGACGAAAACCGAATCAGTAAACATTCTTATCTACCATAATATTTTATATTAATATTACAGTACTGTATTTTATTATTTATATGGTGATTTTTCTTGATTTTTTTTCTTGAAGATTTTCATTATAATTTACAAATCATCATTGCATATGTAAGCGTAAATAGTATTTTTTTTTTATAATTTATTTTGTTTTATATTGAAGATTTCGTTTAATGTAAACATGAAAGAAAAAAGTAAATAAAAAAACAATATGAATTTCACTCACTACCTAGGAAGATGAACGATCCTTATATGTTTAACTGAAATATCTCGATTATTTAAATCGATTGAATCATTGGATTATGATAATCTCACGAAAGTCGAAACCGTTTAGAGAATTCTCATCACCGATAATAAACGTCGAGCGTCTTCCCCGTCACCGTTAACAACAATACACGGTATAACATACGATCATGTAGTGCTGTGCTTACTTGTTGTTACGATCATGATCATAGTGAAAACACCAAACGTAAGGTGCAGCCCGATGGGATAGTGCGCGAGAAAGGAAAATATTACGTTTGAATTGCGTGAAATATGTACAATACAATCAACAGTTTTCGTAGTTTTCAGATATATATCCTGGAATAACGGTTATGTCCTAGAGAAATATTGACCACATCCAGGGGCTGACGGATAGCAATATCCCGATGAAGTAACTTCAACTGTTGGTTATCGGATCCAATTAATATTAGTTATTCGTGCACGCGAATCGCTACAGTGTCTCGCAGCTATTCCGCATCGTCTCTCGATATGGGTGTTTTCCGACAACTACCGTTGAACATGCCAGGCGGTCCCCATCGATTGACCACCGTCAAACTTGATATGCACTTAAGCAATCGTATTCTTTTGAATATAATGTATAATAAATTAATCATAATAATTTTTAGGCGTTAAGGATAAGAATAAGTCACAAATATTAAATAGAATAAAATATAACGGTAAGATATTACACACACACGTGTGTGTGTGTTAAGTTAGGTTATATTACGTGGCACGCAAACACAACATTACATATAAGGAGCTCAGTTTTCAGTCACGGGATCAGACGCGTTCGTATTGTCTTTTCGTACAGACGCTCAAAGGCGAATGTAAAATACTACGCAGATCGTCTATGCAGTAAGTTAGCTGTAAACTATTTGATAATAATTCAAAATACGTATGTATGTCAATACATGTTGAAAAGTTTAAATAAAATTACCCATAACGAGTCAAAGAAAAAGCAATTGTTATTTAAAATACAAATTGATCACTTCGTCTTATATCTCAGACGCCAATCACGATTTCAACAGACAAGTTGCCGCAAAGATTAGAGATTTATATATTCTATTATTTATTTATAACGTAATTTGTAATTGATTAAAGGACACAAAACCGTTTCCGGTAATTTTGTGTCTTTTTTCGATCGTTACAAACTGCTGTCGCCAGCGTTACGGTGCCTGCAACGAATACATGTTGTTATAGTAGTAGTATAGGGTGACCATAAGTCCTGTTTTAAACAGGATTGTTCTGTTTTTCAGATTAATGTCCTGTTTTTTCATTTGGAACTAACCAGAACGCATTTAATCCTGTTTTCCGTGACTGTCCTGTCTTAATCCTGTTTTTCACTATTTTCTCATCAAAAAATGATTTTAGTGGTTAACTGATAGTTCACAATAATAAACTGCTTTAGATATTTTTATCTATGAAATCCAGTCATGATGAGATATGTATTTTAATGTGTAATTAACGTATGGGTATTTTTTTTTTTTTTTTTTTACATATGGTCATCCTATAGTAGTACAATGTTTGTGAATGGTGGACAAGAACGTTAACCGAAACGGTTTTCGTCATTCGAGTAACAACTATCTACCCTGCTAAACAACTGAACGATTATTAGCCACTCGTAAGCGACTTACTTGTTTTCCATTTGGTACGTTTTGACCCGACCAATTCAATCGTCGGAATGATAATCAATTTCGCGGTATGACTCGGGCGTCCGTTCCGGGCTTCACGGATCTCGTGGTAATTCAATTTTTACGCAGTCCTTAACAAAGGATTCCCGAGGAACATATTTCGCACGCCGTCCTGGAGGACCCCAACTCTTATCACTGTACTTAACGGGCCTGGTCGCCAGCGGAAATCGCACAAGACTGCACTCTCCTTCGGACGAACGGTGAAACAGTTTTACGATTCGTCCTCTCCCGCCCGATTGACACCGCAGCGTACACGATCGCATGATATTACTATCGTCACAACCCGTACACCGTTACAATGTAAACACACACATAATGCAATACATATAAATGTATTTGTATGCACGGTGAAATGCAAAAGACTTATATACCAATGATATCTCTCGAGACAGTGAAGACAATCGAATCTTCAATTTTTTTTTTTTTTTCTTCGCGTCCCGTTAGTATAAACACCGTACGTAATTATAGTTTAACGGAATTTTTATGTTTCGTTTAAAAATATTAGGAAATCCACTTTGTTTTATTCTCTTCCAAAAGTTCGAGGACAGTCGTTTTATAGAGTATTTATTCTTCTGGACAATTTGACGTTTCGACTTTTTATTTTCACATCTCTTTGTTTGTTTATTCTAGCTTACTGGATTATACAATGTTCATTACCATAATAATGTTTGAAACTATCAGAAATACATATTATATACTATTGAGACACTATTATGTTTAATCCACCACTTATCTATAAATTAAAAGAATAAGAAGAGTCTTATAACAGAGTTGGGGTTTTTTGATTATCTCCTGATATATCATCGTGGATGTATCTTCACGTTATTTCACATCGCCTTATATATAGATTTCTAGTGAAGTGATATTTCGTATTTATCAGTAAATAAAATAACAAAAATTACATGATTGTAATAACTTTGGGGTGTTACAATGACGGGTGAAAACGGTCGACGTGAAAATTTGGAATTCTACCGTCGAGCAGTATTCTATTGGAGATCACAGTACACGGGTATGGTTGCATATTACATTTTACAAATAGAAAAAATTACGTTTAAAATAATTACAGATTTTATTAATACTATAGAACCGTCCTGAGCGTCCGATTGTCTAGGTTATGGATCACAAAGTTGATGAGTTATAATGGTTAACTGTACTATAAGTATAACCGTTTCGACTGCTATAAGCAAAACAGGTTTTCGATTTTCCGTAGATTGGAAAGAAAACGTTTCACACAATTTATAATTTATCCAAAAATGTTTACGTGATGTTATAATATTCGAATATATATAACGTTTATCCGACTAACATAATAATCATATTTTGTTGATCTAGTACGACCGGTGTATGTTTTATTTTTGTCGTTTATTCTCGTAATTGTCTTAAATTTAAAACTGCACAAACTATCGCACATTTTAAAAACAATTCGAAAAGAGGGTTTTCTATTTCCAAAGGATAAAATATGAATAAAAATGAAAAATCGATACAAGAGAGCTATACTAAAATCGATATAAGACAACTATACTATAAAATTTGCTTCTGGAAATGTATGTATCGTTCACTCAGAATTTTTAGATTGCAATTAATAGAGCATCAAAAATTACATATTTACCTAATCATAGTACTGAATTTTTGGCTTTGGTATTAATATATTCAAAATTAAAATATATTAAATAATCAATGTGCGTTAAATTTTTTCCAAATTTATTTTATTCATTGGTTAATGAAATAAATCCTGTTTAAATTAAATGACAATAAGGTACCATTAAAATATAATTTTGAATCTTTTTTTATAAAAAAAAAAAAAAAAATACTTTACAATTTGTATACAATTTTGACAATAACAATTAATATTTCACAAAATGTCAAAATAAAAGTCACTTTTTACTTTAATATAAATAAAAACAAGATGTAATTTAAATATTATATTAACATTAATAATAAATATAGGTATTACATAATGTCAAACTAAATATTAAATATTATAAAAACGTAAAATTCCTTTTTTACTAAAATATTTATCAAAAAAATCTAACAGCATATAATTTTAACATTTTAAAAATTACAATTAACATAATACATAAAGGGTCCATTTAGAGAACAGAATAAATAATTATTATCAGTACAAAATAATTCTATGTACAGTATACTAATGCGATCATAGTCTTTTGACTTTTAGTCGGTCACATAATGAAAGTGATAACAATACACCTTCACGAGTGAACATCATATGCGATATTATGATATTCCTGACAAAAATACAGCACCATAGTTAGAAAGAAACTAAAATTTATTTCATCTTCTGTGATAGCTTAAAAATGTTGGATTTCTTTAAAATCCTTTCAAATAAGAAAAAAATCAAAAAATATATAATAGTTATATTAATAGATTCATAGTGAATTTAACGATACCATTTTTGTCAATCTATGTTAAATCTAAAAACAAAATAGGAAAAAATATAAAACTAAAATTGATTTCATTATCTGTGAATGCATAAAAATGAGAAATTTATCTAAAATCATTTAAAATTATAAAAAAAAAAAAAATTGAAAAATTTAATCCCTGTTATATTTAAAATAATTTGAGATGAATCAGTGAGAATTTAAAAATAATTACAGCATCTCTCAGTGATTAAAAATTATAATTCCCTATAATATCCTTTTAAAATAGACTAAATTTGAAATAAATATCTTTTATATGTGGTGAGATATATAGCTCCATTGTTATTAAATTTTTCCGATTGCAATATCACAATGTACCAGTGTTTCGAAAGCCGATCAACGTTAAATTAAATCTTCCCCATCCCTTGCTATAATTTCAGAAAATTTCGTTTTAATTATCCACCTAAAACTACTGCACGTACATATTCATTTAATATGTATATTGTGATGTTTTTTCATAAATATTTTTACACCGTCACATAGATTTTCGTGCAGTCGTTAGAGTTAAAAATGGTTTAGTGGTGAAACATTGTTGATCGAAAGTTGTAATTCCACTAGATCCTACTAAATATTTCGAATAGTTCAACTGTCACAAATCTTTGTTTGGAAGTACACAAATAATGCAACCATACATTAAATAATGATAGTTATGAACATTTCGGATGGTTATTAAAACCTTTAATCCGTTTGAGCCACAGTTATAAAACTGAACTCACTAGTTTAAATTTCGTTACCAATTAATTTTGATGACGAAAAAAATATTGAACTTTCATACCATTCATATAATTTTGTTTTGTTTTTTTTTTTTTTAGTTTAAATTTCGTTACCAATTAATTTTGATGACGAAAAAAATATTGAACTTTTGTACCAATCATATAATTTTGTTTTTTTTTTTTAGTAAAAACCGAATTGTTCGTTGTTCAAGATGGATATGGTTAGGCCTCATTCACGAAGGACCCAAAGTGACTCAGGAATCGCGATTGCATTACTCACTATATTCTAAACAATATTCCCTACGGGACTGAAGATAGTGGCAATGAATGCATGTTGCAGAAATATTTTTTAACGGCCTTTAATTACAGATATGGAGGAATAGACATGATTTCACATTTCTCAATTTTTTTTTAATTTTAGTCTAAATAAGACAAAAACTTATATCATGACATATAAAAAATCAATAGTTTTCAAATAGTTTAATTCAAAACCCAAAAAATGTTGTTTTATTTAATAAGTTATATAAAAAATATATATACACATATACGAGTATATACGCAATATGTTATAGAATGCTCATAGTTTAAAAACATTTGCATAGCTAAGAAAATGTTTTGTATCTTGAGTTGCATGAAACCTGCAACAAGACTTGGGCTAGTCGCTGACATGCAATTTTCAATTGCGCAACAGTTTAATCGCATGAGTGACTTCCACAGTGATAAATGACAGTCAGCTCACATGCAACTAATCAGTTTGACCAACTAATAAGTATGTGTTTTGTCACAAATCATTCGATTACGCGATTACATCCTATGTATCATAATGTGACATGATAGTAGAGTTACATTTGTGAGTGCGGTATAATGAAACTGTTGTGCAACTATCGTACAACAGAAAATTGCATGTCAGTGACTAGCCTTACTCACTTTTTCAACAAAAAATGTTTACTAAATTATTATTCATAAAAATGATTTAATATTGACTTAATTAAAATTTAAGTAGACATTTTACGGAATAGCACAATGTTATTACTATCAGAACAATAATAGGTATATTAGTATATTCGTAGATGATATTCTATTGTATATTATAAATTCAAATGAATATACGAATTTGTAAGCAATTAAAAATTAAATATTGATACAAAAATAAATTTAAATTATTTAAAAAATAACTCACTATGACTAAAAAATATTAGTCCTGGATAACGAAAACCGTATTAATGTCGGATGTCTATCTATGCATCACCCGGTACATTAAATAGAGAACAATACTCGTATATAAAAATATTTTATAAAATCGGAAAATACATTTTCACGATTTATAGGGTATGTTCTTCTCGGATTTTCGAGCGAAACGCACGTTTCACCGAAGCGACTGCAGACTGTGCGGCGATAAAGAATCAACCATTCACGTTCACGAACAAATCAATATTGTTTATTTATAATGATAATAACTGGACGTGACGGTTTCCCGACCATTTTTTCCTGCCATTAAATTAATATTAGGAATGCATGAGGCCTTTGACCGATAAACTTATTATCGTGTACTGGAAATGTATAATACGCTATCATAATATATTTATATATATAACATTATGTACCATTAATGCATTGTTATAGATTTCGAAGATGGTCGCTGATATTAATATTGAGTATTGGTGAGTGAGCGGGGAATAATTTTATAGATAGAATTAAATAGAAAAATATATTTTTGTAGATTTTATGTTGGTCGATAGATTTATAGATGGAAAAAACAGTCATAATATGCATACTATTTTTTAAAGAAAATCAAACATAGGCGTTAGTCCTTATCACTTGACTGAATTCAATAACTGAAAAACATTTATCGGTAAAAACGACATGTTTCTACAAATTAGAAGTCTTTAAACATGTATTCAGCTCATCAGCTTGCGTTGAACGTGGAACCACTGACAATATTTGGCGAAAATCTGACAATAAAATCATTGCGCTACCAAATTGGTTTTGGTTGTTCCGTAAATGTTTTAACGTTCTATCGAAAGCCTCTAACGATTTTTTATGAGTCATCGTGCATTCATCTCGCACTATTAGTTTACATTGCTGCACAACCTTGGCCATTGCCGAAATTTTGGAAATGTTACAGGTTGGAATTTCGTTGCTTTGCATATTCAATGGTAATTTTAAAGCTAAATGAGCTGTTCCAACCAATGTATATGCCTTAAGCAAATTTGCTGCAATGTCTGACGAAGTAAAAGCTAGAGCAATTTTATTTTTTGAGCGAATTATTGCCAATATTAAAGTAATCAAAAAAGTTTTTCCTGTACCACCAGGAGCGTCCAGAAGTAAATCCCTCCAGTTCCATTATTTATTAATTTTATAAGAGTATCAAATACATACTTTTGTTCTTTGTTCAACTATGGAAGGTTTTTTTTAATCGATTCTTTCAAAGTATTGAAATTATACGATTGTTCACGTTGTAACTCTTGATGAAAATCATAGTACATTGAGCGATTGGTCGCGGCCATCCTCAATTAACATAAAAGCTTGTTTGATATCATCAAGCACATATCTTCAATGGAAATCAATGCCTGATTGTAAATTTCTTCAATTATTTGTAAGTTCTGATTCCCTGTTTTATTTCGTATATGAAATAAAATATCATCGCCCATATTATCTTTGTATTTTATCCACAAATCAAATGGTTTCGATGGGAAGCATGTACATATGATAATAGAAAACAATGTTTGTATTTGATGAACTTGTGACGAAATTACAGCATTATTGAGAGTTTGATCGACAATGTGCATCGTTTTCTAACAGTTTCAAACGATGACAGGCTTTTCTGTAAAATCTACACAATTCACCATCAACTAATCGTAAATGTTGGAATGATGTTGGGCCACATACACTGACTAATAGCAGCCGTAAATAAATACATTCATCGTTGCTTGGATGAACGGAATAAATTCGACCTATTGCATCGGTTTAATATACACCTGGGCAACCTAGAACTATGATAATCCAGCGATTATCTATTTCAATATCTTGTTGATTTATTTTGACAATTATTGATCTTCCATTGTATGCTAGTGATCACTGACGATACAGTAGATAACTATAATTTCCAGTATTTTTTTTCGATATTAATGTCCGTGGATAGCGCTATAAACATTTACCATCTACCATACACGGTGCATTTTGATTAAGTGTCCCAAATGGACCATGCGTCATGTTTTTGATAACTACCTCATGCAAGCCAGGATCTACTTGTTTCTTAGGAATTTCAGCTGATATGACTAAATCAACTTCATTTGGCTTAATTGTTTCAACCAACTAAATCAATCTGTATGCATGCGGCAATCCACATTTCTGCCACTCTTCAGAATACATCCAGCAGCGTGTCTCACCAAACACACAATGTTTAACAATTAAATCCATTTTATATGTCAATAGTTTTAATTGACTTTTTTTAATTTTACTTTTTTTTTGATTGACTTTTTTTTTATAACTAATAGCAACCATAGCAACCATCTATAAACAAAAATTTCCGTCGTAAATCTCGAAATGTCTGTTTAAGCACCTCTCGGGGTTGGACCTATTATTTATTAACTTCTTTTAAACCATCCAGGGCGTCACCCAAAAGTATACAAAAAAAAAATGCATTCGAATCGGTCGAGCCGTTCTTGAGTTTTAGCGTGACTAACGAACAGCATTTAATTTTATATATATATATAAGATACCTTGTTTAATCGCTTTTCCCAATCCATCGCAACATATGAGATGGCACAACAAATGATCCAACATATTTTCGCGAACAAGCCGTTCTACGGTTGGTTCAGAAGATGTTCCGAGTGCAATACAAGGTCGATATGGACTCCGGTGGTGAAATGTAATAGCTGTAAAACCTATAATCACCGGAGATGCCAAGATAACCATGTTGAGTGCATGGGTTCGGCGAATCGGGTACTTATCTTTTGGACGACCGAAGGACAACGCAAACCGCATAAACTATACTTAATTCTTTAACCGCACAGGGAAACGCTGCGGCTACGACAAAACGTGATCCAAAGAAGACCTCTCTGATAGGCCTCTGGCTCAGTGAAATAGACGAAATACCGTCTATGAGTAGCGATGACAATGTAGTTGAGACGAGGCCGAACCAGATGCACCTCGGTAAACGTACTACCGGAGATAAAACGCAGAAATCTTCAGCGAACGTGCAAGGGGCCAACGAACAGAACCCTGGTTCTTTTACAAGAACGTTGCGGGTACATCCGAACACGACGCGAGCAGATGACCAGCAGTGGCTTGATCGTGATAAATATGCAGCGGTGAACGAATTTATGTCGTCCACCGATTTACTGCGGTTGAGTGCTCGTTCGTTGGAGACACCCGCCAACAGTAATTTTTTGTTATTTTTCACACAATTCAGACACAGTTTTAATATACGAATTCGTTTGATACGATGTAGGTTGTTGTTGGACAAACGCACAGTACCCCAGAACGTTTTGGCCGAATCATCGGCATTTATTGCATTCGGCCGATTGTCCTGTGTTCCCCGAACCGAACACAAAAGTGATATCCTACACAGGTGGCAATCAAAAACGGATCCAGGTCGGAGACGCCGCCGAGCAAAAGATTTCGGCGAAGACTACTCAGGGACGGACTGAGCCACTGTGCATTTGCACAGTGGGCCGGTGTCATATTATATTCATCGAGTCGGTACAAATAATCCAACGTGCATTGAATTAAAAATATTTTTAAAACAGATAATTGTATATTTGTATACAATTTTGATTCCCCGAATATTACGTAATATGTTAGTCTATTTATATATATATATATAAATAACATATTTTTCACTAACGTATTTTTATGGTATATATGATAAATCGCTGTGCTATCAGCGGTTGACTGCCGCTGGGGAATACTGGAAAACATATTCTTGAAATAGCTTATAGTTATTACAATATTGAGTTCATAATGGCTTAGAGTCTAAGATAGTATTAATGCACTATACGAATTTCTTATTCTCACGATTTTGATTGCGTCATGCACTCTCACATCTAAGCTCGTGTATGAAATTATTTGTTAATTTTATTCAGTGTATAATTAAAGAATCGTTGAATTTTTCAAAGCGAATCTCCCTCCATCTCATAAATAATAAATAATTCTTGTTTTAAATATTATTAGTCAAGCTATCGAAAATAAATATTTAAAACAAAAATTATTTATCATTTATAAGACGGAGGAAGATTTGTTTTGAAAAAATCAACAAAACTTAGTATTTGTACTTATTTTTATTTGAAAAACAATTCGTGAGGTTGAAAGTTGTGTAGAAAAATATTGAATTGTTTGTTCATCATAACCCAATCAAAGTTTTAAGAAATATGTTTAGTTTAACATTTGAATTAGTTGAAAACCAAAGATTGCATACCGTTTTAAAATCAATGAACGATAACCAAACAATTTCGATTATGATATATAATACAGGTATAAGGCCAAACTCAATATCCCGATGGAACTGTTTCCGTAGATATTAATGTTTATGTTATAGTTTAAATTTATAAACAAAGCCCCATCAAACACTTATAGGCAAATATTTATTATCATATTTTGACCAGTTAGGAAAATAAATAATTTGAATTTTTTATTTTTATACAATTATAGTAATCACAAATCGTGGTACAAGTTGTTATGAAAACTTCAATTCATCGAAATAAAAATTTTTATTTTCCATAACTCTTGATACACATTTTTTTTTAGACTAATTAATTCTTTAAAATTCATTAAAACTGATATTTCATTAAAATTTTATCTCGTAAAATAATAAAATATAAAATACAAATTAATAATTAATAAATGGTTAAAACTCGTAAATTAATATATAATAAATAAACAAATAGTTTATGTATAGAAATAATTAAATAAAAACTTAGCCTGGGGTTATTATTTTATTTGTAAAGTACGATCGTTTTCAAATTGAAAATTCATCATCAGAATACACAAAGTTAATAACTCTTAGTTGCGATTTAATTTTTTTTCATATTTTGTCGTGATTTTATTAACTTTGTACATATCTGATGATAAATTTTTATTTCGAAACCGATCGTACTTAACAAATATATTAATACTCCAGACTTAGCTGAGCCCTCAAGTATGATTACAGTCCATTATTTGATGAAGATCAAATGGATATGTGGAGATGGAATCCATGACAAAAAGAGGAATGGAGCGATGTAGACGATGACCACCAGTAAAAATGAAAAAAACATCAACCATTCGTTGTATCAATGAAATGTATATAACATGATCATAGATATTCATTGTTTGTTCACTTAAGAGTTAAATTTTAAGTGAAAAGAGTAATATATTTTTCATCGTAAAGTAGAAAAATTAAATAAATTGTCGATTCGTGTGCCATGCTTGCGGAGCGCCTATTTTTTATTTTTTTTTTTTTTTTTGATTCTACGTGAAATAGCGTAGTACTTGGGAACGGAGTAGTGTTCGTGCAATGGCGCCGAAAATATCCACACGATTACGCAATACGAGAAATTAGGTGAGTGAGAATTACAGAAATGGATTTCGGTACTTGCACGAATTTCGACCACGGAAGAAATGTTCACGTCAGAACTTCGAAATTCGAACATTTTTCGAAATTCGTTTAAAAAAAAAAATATTTAACTTTATTTATTTGTCTATAAATTTTTTTTTGACTTTGACTTTCATAAGTGCGGAAGAACTCGTAGTACATTTCATGCCCGTGTACGTTGGTGAACCTTAGGTATCCACATCACGTACGCTAACGTACTTCAAGCACTTATCTTCCATTTTTATATTCTTGAATTCTGCACGTGTACATCGCGTTGTACATAACGATACCGACATAAAACATACGCATAATTTCGCGCAATTGTGATATTATTACTTTTATTCCATTACGTTCTTTATTTTTCCCTTCGGCTTTATCTATCACTTCCGGTCACGGTTCGCAACAGCGGCCATCTGTTCGGGAAAATGGTGTATTACATTACTTGTCCCGTGCGTATCTAAAACCAATGTCTATTTCACGTGGTTTATGCACGCGTAAAATGCGTTAAAATATCGATGACCAACACGTGTTATAGAACGAACCGAATCCGTTGGAGCGGTGCAGCTTTTCGTAGAAGGTACATTTCACCGGTGTACGTATATTTTGTTTTCAATCCGTAGATTGGTTAGTTGAAATAATCTTCCACTCCTCCCCGTCCACAGCCACTTTTTTCAATTCTCCGTAACATCCTTTACAGATCCGGCTCAAACGTTTACTTACACCTAAACAAATTTAAGTTTTGCCGCCCCATACATGTGAATACTATATCAAATATTATTTTACACAAACAATATCAAAATAGATTCTGTGTTTATTATATTTATTTATGTAAAGTTAACAATTTATTAGATTAATACATTTGTAGACAAGTAAACCACTACTAATTTAAATAAACAAAACAGTGTTTTGAGTCTTATTTTTTACTACATGTAATTCGATATGAGGTGGTACTAGCAAATGTAATATATTTTTTTTTTTTTTTTTTTAATTATCCATGGTTTAAAAATGTTAAATGACGCCCTAGTCGTAGGACTATGTCACCTAACCCTTGAGCCGGGCCTAGGAGTGGGCCTGATCCTTTATCCAAATCCAACACGGTTTGCATGACATAAGGTTGTTTCGAACTTCCTCTTTTCTCTTGGTTCCCTCTCGATTTATCCGGGTCCACAACCGGACCGTGCGCGAATAGGCGGCGCGGAGTGGTAATTGCGTACCCTTTTTGTCGTAGAACCACCTTGCGTGGTGGTCGCAAAACGTTCGAACGCCGACTTTTGCGAAACGCGCGGGGGTCCTGTTCCGTTCGATTCGTCCGCGGTAGTTCGTTTCGAGCCCGAGGAAAGTTTGAACGGGAAAAGTTTCGGAAACCGTGGCGGGTACTACAGACCTTCACTCCGTCGGATCACCGTCGTCGCATTATAACGTTCGATCCGTTAACAGAGTCTCGTGTAGTTTGGCAAAACATTTGCCTTTTAATATGCTCCGGTGTACAGGCATATCAACGCCGTTCACCTGTGCGGTTACATAACATACTGTTGTGTGATAACAATAGGCACAATATAATATACTGTAAGCCTGCTTATCTCTACACGTAGATGGTTTATTGAGCTACGTTGTCCCAACACAGATAGGAAGAAGAGAAAAAAAATGTTTTATCCGCCGCGCCGAACGGGGAGAGAGAATGAGAGAGACGCGAGAGAGGAACGCACGTAAACGTTTTAGTTATTATGCGAACAAAACAAATTATACTATTACTATAGCAGTAAAATAAAATATATTGTATCGCAATAACGCGGTAATAGTGATGGTGGCACTGTTACGCCGTGTTCGTACAATCGCCGTACTTCATTTTACCATAATAATACATGATGTTACCGTAATATGTTATAAATCATTATAATATCCTCTAATGTTATACGTCATAAATCCTATAGTTTAGTCAGTAAAACCATACCATCCACCGTTGGACCGAATAGACGTATGCTCGTTAAGCTCTCAAATTATCGTGTATCGCATCCATCAGCGTTTTCGATTGGGTTTTAATTCCACCGTGCACAGGAGTGGACGGAAATCGAATTAAAAACTGCGCGTATCAAAAAAAAGAGGAGTATCAAAATTATTACCGATTATTAGATTTTCAGAATTTATACATTTACCTGAGGGGCCTACTACTTATAGTCGGTCGATTCTCCTGAGAAACAAAAACACATACATACAACCTCTGCCAATTACTGATTTACAAAAGTCATTAGTTATCGGATTTTAAATAAAATAGAGTCACAATATTTTGCTATGCAACACAACTGTCTGTATAATACCATTCTAATATAATGGGTTCAAAAAAAAAAACAATATTTTTCAAACTATAATTATTTTAGACTCCGACTGCAACGAAAATTATATTGGTATCACCCTAATGTATTTTTTATACAAGATTTCAACTAGAAATAATGCTCCGTTCATCATCGAAAAAATAATCAAAAATAGAAGTGGTTCTGTACGTAATTTGAGGAGTTGATTTTCTGAATTTCTTAATAGTTTTCCGAATAACTTAAATAATACGAGAAAAATTGAAAAAATCATAAATTTTCAATCGATATATGAACCCTCACCACTAATATTCACAAATCATTTTGTTGCGAACCATTTATTATTTTGTCGAGTCCATGTTTTGATAAATTTCGTTAGGAAGGACTGTTCTGATCATCAAAATCATAGACGATTTCTTTTAAAAAGTGTTGTTCAGTTGGTACTTTGGAATAAGATCATTTTACGAATTTCCCAACAGTTTTCTCAACAATCGTGTGAATTGGTCAAAGCAAAAATGTTGTTATTCGTTTAAAATTAGAAATATTTGTACACACGTATTATATAGGTTAGTTTGATCCTGAGCCGAGTCGTTCGATTCAGAGAATAGTTAAATGTTTACCATTTATTTATGACTGTGAACGATGGGGTGAGCGTTCTTGATATTACAATTAATCTTCTTCCGCGGTATTTTCAAACTAAAATGGACCAGTAGGCACCAATGTGTTTCCAAACACCGTTATATTATTATTATTGTAGTAATAATATTAGTCAAACATAAAATCCAAATTTAAAACCCATCTGCTGGCGGATGTCGACCAGCGGCGGAGGAACTTTTCGAATATCGAATACCGTGAGGTAAATAATAATATAATATTTTATTACATGGCGATATTATTGGATTTTCGCTTTTAACTCGACCAACATACCACTATACCGACGATAGACGGTACAATAAATCAAAAATGCGTCGACGACGAGGAAATTGTCTGCCAAACCGCTTGGATCACATGATAGCAATAATAGTATTATATTATTATTATATTACAATAGTATTATTATTATTATTATTATTATTTATTATTATTATTATTACATTTATTATTTTAGATTTTGAATAAAATTAAAAACGTATTGGTTTTAAAATATAATTATTACTTTGTCTGTGTACACGATTTCGACGATCATTGGACATTTCTGATACGAAATTAAATCTTGTTGATACTTCGAAGAGGTCACATTTTCTATTCCCCTTCAGTATTCGAAATAATTGAGAAAAACGGAAAAAAAATTACAAAATACTTCAACCCAGTTTTATACTTGACACCAACTAATATTTTGTCATGCACTATTTCATTAGGCTATATAAAAAATACTAATATTAACATTTAATAGGCATTTCACAATTTTCGAACTACAGTTATTGAAATTTATACTAATTTTATGATCTTATGCACTTTAACATTTTTGATTAAGAATTAAACCTATCTTATTAAAATATTTATTTTTACTACTATATATAGTGGTCAAAAGAGTCAGAATAAGGAGAATCGATCCCTCATGACTTTATATTAATTTTTAATCATAATATAATATTGATATGACTTATTTATTTATTAATATAGTTTAAAAATATTATTAGATAATATTCAACTAAAAATTGAAATTTTATAAATATGACGATTTCTTCTTTATCGATAAATTGTATTAACATCAATTTATCGACGTATAGTTGACATACGGTAAAATAATATCATTGATTCGTTTTTCAACAAAAAGGTAAGTCTAATAATATTTATTCAAATTCCAAATATTTATTATAATTTGAAAATTAATAAATAATGCGAAAAGATAATCTTCTAAAATTGCCTCTAAATTCTGGTTAAAAAACCCCTACATAGCCAAAGACTATTCTACGCTAAGGATTATCGGTATTTGAAGTGGACTTTTATTTATTCGAAATTTCGAGGATTTCAAGTTAGTGAGGTCTATAATACAAATATTTTGTACTCTATCAATATTAACGGAAACACCGGTGTGTATATTTTAATACCTAAAATAGTTGAAATTATACATAAGAAACTCAAGGGATGATCGATAAACATAAATAAGCGGTACTTATCATTCTATGTATTTAGGGCTAGATGAAAATATTTGTATAGTTGGAATATCTAATCAATAAATATTAAATTAACAGCTCAAATATAAAACGATTATATTTTAAACAATATCCTTTAAAGTCAATGTTTAAAATGTTAAATCAATATAAATTATACAGTTACTTTATACTATAATCGTCCTAAGTACTTCCCCATAATAGCTGTTCATCAGAAAAAACAACTTTAAACTGTTAAATTAAGTTGGTTGTTTTTTATTTTTTCATTTTTATATTCCACATGAATACCAATGTAATGTACGATAACTTAAAGACTGCATTATATTTTAACTTCCACGTATTACTAATTAATTCCGACGCGATAAGACTCCGACAAACTGGTGTATCTTGGTTCTTAAATATTTAAATCCACCATAGGGTACTTACACGATTTTGATTATTCATTATTCATTATAGTTGAATTGAAAACACTGGTAATATTTAAAATTACGAGTACATATTGGATTATAAATGAACGTGAGAAAATAATTAGTCGGAACTTAAATGATTTTTACTGTGACTCGATTTTCTTTAGCCAGGAACCTCAATACATTTTAGGAATCCTGTTCCGGTTTGATTGTAAAAAAAAAAAATCAGTGCCAGTTTTTATGCTGGTTCTTAAAAAACTAAAATTTTGATTTCGGTTTCTTTTCGGTTTTTAAAACATGAAAAACTCATTTTAAGTTTTGGTATTACACTTAATTAAGAAAATTTTGTTCTGTTTCGATTCTTTAAAAAATATAATAAAATTATGGCGGCCAATACAAATTTTCAATCAGATATCCTAGCAATAGTTCGGGACTAAGGAGAGGACTAAATAAGTAAAAAATTTAACTATCACTTAATCAGAAACCCTGTTTCAAATAACCTTATTTATTTTTTAAAGATTTTATATTGATTTTTTTTACCACTTTTTAGGTGTATTAGTATTCAATGTTTAAACTTTAAAAAATATACAAATTTTTTTTTTTTATTACCGTATACTGTATTTGTTTAAGATTCGACTTGCGTTTGGGGTTTCAGTAGATAATATATAGGAATGTCTACTCAAATTTCACATGATTTTTTTATTGATGACTTTGTAATTGTGTATAATAATTTTGTTGTAATTCCTATTATATTATTATTGTTATAACGCAGAAATATTTTTTACTCAGTCGTCTGAATTCTGTTGAATGATTATTTTTGAATGTTATAAACCTTAATACTAATAGTATAAATTAATAAATTTACTTACTTATTTGTTTAATTATTATTTCCTACTTATGACATGCATTAATAAAAATAAAGAAATTAAAAAATAAAATAGTAAAAAACCCTTACAAAAAAGTATTGATTCCGATTTACTTCCAGTTTTTAAGATAAATATTAAGTATTATTTGTCTTGAAATATAAGTTTTCAACATTTCAATATTATATGTTTATTATATGTTGTGTAATAAAATTTCAAAATATTCTAGAATAATTTTATTGATAATATTTATTCATAAGTCAATATAATTATAAAGTCAATGTGTAATAAATTACCCATTATAATGATACACAACTTTGTTTTCGATTTCCGTAACTTTAGAATACAAAACAGCAGTATAACCGCAATGAACAAAAATGCGCATAATATAAAGATTTAATGATTGCATAATTGGTCTCATGGCTGAAGTACATTTTTTATTTTTTTTTTTTTTAGTACATTGTGTTACTTTTATTGTACTTGAAAACTTGAACAAAGTGAACATTTAATTAAAAATCATGTTGTTTATTCAATGTTTTATACAATTTACATATACGTTAGACACACGGTTACATTCGTAATTCCTCATTTGATTATACATTTGTAAAGCTTTGGTATGAGATAATATTTTGTCCTCGAAGTTCAAAAGTGTCATGTTTAAATTTTAAGATTTTCCGACATCCCTACGTTTGACACGACGTATATAACATACTTCCTTAACTTAAAACATGCAGCAAGTTTAAATGTTTTTAAGTGTATACGTATGAAAACAATGTATTACGACGGTAGTTTGAATGTGTATTCTGGTTGATTCCAACTCGTTGCGCATTAAAATTATAGTATATTTTGTACGTTTTAATTTAACAGAATAGTGAATTATACTCATGAAAATATGAAACAATACTCGATGTCCTAATTAATATTGCCTACCCGATGAATCGGTAAATTATCAATGTCAAACGCATTCGCGGTATACGTCGATTTTATGTTAGTAAAATTATTGTTACATGTTATCGTTACGTAATAAAACAACCACGAGAGCTAAAATAGTAACAAAACAGACCGCGTGTAAACATTTAATTTGAATTTATAAAAGGTGTTTTATTGTTCATTTCCCAAAAGCGATATGTTCAATACTCCTGATTCAACAACTATTAATATTTTATTTTTATATTAAAATATTCAAAAAAATGTATGCTATTCATTTACGGGAGGCTATTCGAAAAAATACTGGCAACTCTGAAAACAAGTGAGGTTAGATTTTAATTTGTGTGAACCCCCTTATTTTTTTCGACATTGTAAAATGTCAAAATGGTAAAAGGTTCATTTTTGGTTCTAGAAATTGAGGTCTCCACTCCGAACTGTATCTAAGCACTCGGTATACGCATTTAGAATATACATCATGTATCACGGTCCCTTTTCTTTTATCATCTGTAATATCATTTTATCAATCATTACAATATTATAATGTACCGTGTCCTTTATATGTTGTATCATACACTAGAGTGTCACAAAAATTATGTTCACCTGCCTTTGTGATCAAAAGGTTATGGATGTCGTTGCATTTGAAACTTTTCTTCTACCTTTCCAATGTATTGCTAAATAAGTTTTAAATATGTTTCATGTAAATACGAATTCAAAAATAAAAGTTTTTAGTGCAATTTTGTTGAATCTACTCATTTATAGAACTATTTTAGCTATAGTTGAAACTCGACAATCGTTTAGATAAAATTATACTTTAATATATCCAGCTATAAAATTAAATAAGTAATATAGTATTTAGTAATAATGGTATCTAATCTTTATTTCGATAGTATCAAGTCAGTTAGTATTCAATACAACACAAAAGTAATTTATGAAATGTGACTGTTTGAGTTTGACCGTTATAATTCGTTCTTCAATCACACCGTGAATTTTGAGCTATCGTGTTCTGTTATTGTTCTGTAAATATATCGAATATTAAGCCAACAATTTCCACTGTTTTAAAAAAATACGTATTGAGAATATTTTTTCGTACTTTTGAATCCTATGAATCCGTATTTTTCTGTAAATTGTGCAACACAAAAGTAAATTTTGTACGGAGGTATACAGTTACACACTATATTGAAACTGCAAAGCATCAACGGGTGGTTAATCGACAAAATACCACCAAAACGTTTATATCGCAACATCAGGTAACAAAATTTACAAAAAAAATCATCATTTTCCAAAGACTTCTGTAAGGCCATGTTATCCGCCAATATTCCGTTGCATAAAATCAATAACCCAGAATTTCATTTATTTTTTTGAAACATATACGAATAGAGAAATTCCGAATGAATCTACGTTACGTAAATGAAGTGTACTCCAATACGTTAAATAAAATAAAAGACAATATAAAGGGAAATAAAATTTGGGTCATAATTGATGAGATCACAGATGTTGATGGAACATATGTGGCTAACGTTGTGATTGGAACACTTCAAACTGACTAACCTGGAAAAGTATACTTATTAAATACAGAAATTCTAGAAAAAGCAAATTATTCAACAATAACAAAATTATTCGATAAATCAATGTTCCTTCTTTGGCCCAATGGTATTCATCATGGTGACGTCTTTCTATTTCTTATTGATGCAGCTCCATGTATGATAAAATCAGGGACTACAATTAAAGCACTGTATTAAAAAATGATTCATGTCACCTGCTTGGGCTATGGTATACATCGAGTTGCAGAAGATATACGAGGTAAATTTCCAGAAATAAATAAACTCATTGCTAAAATTAAACAAATATTTTTAAAAGCACTAAGCCAAACTATTCTTTTCGAAAATAAAGTACCAGGTACACCATTACCTCCACAACCAATTATCACACGCTGAGGCACGTGGCTTGAGGCTGTATCATATTATTGTAAATATTTTAATGAGATAAAAAGAGTCGTGTAAGAATTTGATCCTGATGAAGCTGTTTCAATAAAAGTTTCACAAAATGTTTTTACTCAGATTTCCACTTCAGCCGATTTAGTATATATTCACTCGAACTACGGATTTTTTCCGCACACGATTTTAAAATTAGAAAATCAAGGACTTTCGATAGTTGAAGCTATTGGAATAATTAAAAATTTTCAAAATAAATTAAACAATATATTTTGTGAAATCGGAATTTCATTCCATGAAAAATTCAAGAAAATTATTGAAAAGAATAAGGGATTTAAAACCATTATTAAAATAAATGATATACTCACTGGACAAGGAAAATGTTTCGATGGTTTACCCAAAGACTTGACAGTAAGCGATTTAACTTTTTTTAAATATCCTCCGCTTACATCAACCTACATAGAACGAAGTTTTTTTGAGGTACAAGAACTTATTGGCTCCAAATAGAAGAGCGTTCGATTTCGAAAATTTAAAACAAACACTTATAGTCCAAAGAAATGATGTTTAAAATTTAAAATATTTAATATTTTTAGTATACTTATAGATTATTAATTATTATTATAAAATGTAAAATTTTTTTTTTTGGTATAATTAAAATAAAACGTCTATAAATTGTAACGAAATATTATTATTTTTTAGTGCAATACTGCAATCAATTTTACTAGTTTTTTACTACTACAATATCCATGCCCTAGTTATCAATAATAATAATCATAACATCAATGATGAATTATGAATATTGTCATTGTGTCTGCCACAGATTCCCATCAAAAGCGTCGTCGGTGTGCAACGTCTTCGTCCTATATTTGAAACGTAACAATGAGAAATACCACTGCTTTATTGTACTAGGTGTCATCGACGCACATACAGTTGTTAGATTATCATTGTTATCATCATATGTCAGGGGATGTTTAGTACCCTTGAGTCATAAATAAGCATTCCAAGTTTTTTTTTTTTGATCTTAATATATTGTTTTTATTCAATTATTTTTTGCATTTATCAGAATGAGGTTAATCAAATTTGTATTGGTAATACTATACAGTGTACTTATAATTATCTCAAAATAATAATTCAAATATGATTTCAAAGAAATAACGATTGGTTTTACACAGTCAACCCTCTGTAGAAATAATCGTATTGAGCTCTTAATATTACCTTTTAATATAATCTCGATTTTCTTCGATGTTTCAGTGTTTAGATTTTATTTGTAAATCGAAATACCTTTTTGTCAAGAAAGTGAAGACTGTTGTTCTCCATTCCTCATACAAGTTACTTTGGGATAAATAATTGTAGCGAACCGAATCGTTTATAAAAATGTAATACAAAGTATGTGCCAATCCTATTTGTTCGTAGAATTCTGTTTTTAAAAACTACATTACGATGGTTGTACAATGAAATAGAGTATACAATAATCTATCATTTTTGTCGAACTTGATAAACCAGCAAGTTTTTCTCGTCAAATTGAACACAGCCTATGTACGAGCGGAAAACACACGGCTAGGACGGCTAGAACGTATCCCAGAGAGTTGGATAAAAAAAAAATGAAAATAAATATCGTCTCATATTATCTACGGTTGAAATCATTGTATTGATCTAGACACTTTCACACGTAAATCATTCGCTACCGTTCAGAATTTCAGCTCTATGACGGCACATGTATATTTTCAAGCACCTGCATATCATTGAATAATTAGTGTTAAAGCGTGAAACCAACACCATATATCTAACAATAACAACAAACTTGTTTGTAATATGGTGATTTATTTTAAGTATATCGTTCGTACCCACATAGGTCCAATGTCACTGGCATCCCTCAATTTCAATTTCGCATTCGCGATCGTCTGTGCTTCGTTAGTGTTCGTTAATGCTTTTAATCCCTTCGAAAGGTATTCGCGTTCCAAATAGAAGTGCGTCGAGCACTCTCCATTTTGGGACTCAGCTTCAAACTTTGGTGTTTTTATTATCATTCGAACATTCCGGATGAACACGGTATAAACGTTACGTAGACGTAAAATTTATCTGTACCGTACGAGAGAAAATCTACTACAGCGACATCAACACGGAGACTATAATATGGAAGAAGTACTAGTACTGTTTTCATGATCGTCCCATACAATGTTCATTTTATTAGTAAACGTCGATTCATGCGGATTCTCAATATAAGAAAAAAATTGAGGTACAGCTGCTGTGAACTACCTTAGACGAAACCTTCGTAAACTACTGATTAGTAATCGTACGAATATTACGCGAATGGTGTTTTAGTCATCTCTGGTGACGCATAGTGTTTGTATTATTGCATTACACACACACATATATATATATACTTGGGAACAAAGGAATTAGTCATTTTTGGTCGTCTTCATAGCATACATAATTTTTTTTTTTAAACATTTTACGTCACGTCTTCTGGTGCTATTGATGCTATATATTTATACTCCTTATCATATCAAGTAAAGCTGACCACAAGTCAAAGTTGAATACATTTTACATGTGAAAGAAATGTTAACGATTTCCGTCTTTGTTTTAATATAACAATTATATTTTTAAATGATATTTTATGAAATATTTATACCAAAAGTCTGCGATGACATCCTACCGATTACAGAAGAAGGGGAAACATCACATTTTTAACATTTATTCCAGATTTTTTCAAAAAAAAAAATTCGAAAACATAGTAAAATGTTATCGGCTCAATTGTATCAGATTAAGAATATTATTAAATTGTAAAAAATTCTTAAATATACATTTGTTTATATAAATGTTTACTAGATATCATATACCATAAAGTACACGGTAAGATAAGTTATTAATCATATATTTTTTTTTAATTTTATTATTGTAATGATATGCGCCTAAGCATTCATATAATTTTTAAAATTGAATATATAATTAAATAATTATAATAATAAGTCGTAAGTATTAAAGATAAGATATTACACACACATATACGTATACACATATACGCGCACACACACACAAACAACATCATATATAAGGAGTATAGTTTTTTAGTTAAAAAAAGACGCGTTCTTGTTGTCCTTTTGTATAGACGGTCAAAGGCGAGTGTAAAATACTACGCAGATCGTCTATGCAGAAAGGCAAAATTAGTTGTAAAACGTTCTGTACAAATTTGAAATACGTGTATTAATGTGTGTAAAAAAAAGTTTAGATAAAATTATTAAAAGTGAGTAAAATAAAAAGTTATTAATATTTTTTAGTACGAATTAGTTACCTTATCTAATCTAGTTCTTTATCTATCTTACCTAACCTTAACTAACCTCATTCCTCAAACCTCAACCACGGTTTTCAACAGGCAGTTCGACATAATCATCGAAGAGGTAATATTAAATATTTACAATATAATAAGTAATGATTTAAAATACATATAAGTATTTCACTCATAAAATAATATAAAACCAAAATAATAAGTCATTACATTATACAAGTATACTGAGCTGTTATAAATCAACGTTGATTTTCTTTGTTATTTAATAACTTTTGGTTAATAATTGGTACATCAGAGTATCCAGTTATGTTTAATACTTTTTATGTAAGGTTCTTTGTTATGTTAGTATGCAATATTATAAATTATTTATTTATTATTTTAGTTCTTTGATAAATTATATCGTAGATAGAAATGCAACATTAAACTGGACTCTGGACAGAGAAAAATGGAGGAACTTACAAGGGACAGTGCAGATCCTTAATGGACCATTAAGCTGTTCAAGAAGATAAAAAAAAAATATATACATGGAAGAGCAATTTTCATTTTATTTTTGTTAATTTATAGGAAATGAAGTTCAATGGGTATCTATCTGATAGTAATTATTTTTTATATAACTATTTATTATTTTATAATTTAAAAAATTAAAAATTAAATATGCAGTACTCGTATATTTAGTGAATATTAAGTATTTAAACAAATTATGATTTAATTTAGTAAGTTGACTGGTGCCATTTCTTCTCATAGTAAATATTTTTCATATTTTTGCAAATAACTAAGTCAATATGTAAGAAATATAGAAAATGCTATTTTAAAAACATAACATTAATTTAAAAATAGTAGAAACAATGTTCGCAATCATTAAGAAAACAGTTGAAAATTCGTAAATTGACCCGTTTCTAAGTACCATCTAAAAAAGATTTCCTATCACTTCTTTTGGTCGAAATGGTGTAAAAAGGTATAAGAATAAAAAAATACAATAAAAACATACATCGCAGTAAAATCAATACATTCTTAATTCCACTCAGAATCTAAAAACGATATAAAATACAAATTAAATTAAGGGAAAATCGTGTTATTTGGTAGGTTTTGTATTTTTCCCGAACACAAGTGATTTTTTACTTATGTTTTCTCTCTCTCTCTCTCTCTCTCTCTCTCTCTCTCTCTAAACATCGTACATATAAATTAAGATATTCGCATACACGTATACCGATTTCACGTATAAGTTACCCGATAAGATGATAACGGACGAAAATAATTTAAACAAAACGCTACGACGACTACGAAGAAATTTGCATTTTTATAACGAATAAAAATTAAATCCTCTATAGATAAAATAAGAAGTAAATAAAAAAAAAAAAAAAAAATAATAAAAAAGAGAGCTATAAAAATGCTTAGCTCTCCTGCAAGCTTCGTTTCTCCTCGCGTGGCAAAGGCGTACAGACCTCACCAGCTCAAGGCGGTGTCCATCCGTCGAGGTTACTACGGTAACCTTTGAATAATATACCATATACCTATATACCTAAACACACACACAAATATATATATATATATATATTTTCGGTTGGTACGCAAGTTATTACGTTTTGTTTTGAACAAATTATACAAACGCGTTGTCTTTTTCTATAAATATATATAGATACACATTTATGCATTATTTACTCGTCGCGCTATATAGCCTATACAAATAAATATAGTGTACTTTATATATACGTATATACAGTAAGAGCGGTTTATGCAGAAAACATTTTGGCGGTGGTCACGAACCTCGAGACGCATCAACTCCATCGCGAGTTTCGGGAAAATAATTTATATTTATTTACGTATAAGCTACGCCGAGAAAACATTATGGGAAAAAAATATAAGAATATACCTGTAAAAGTATACGTTATTATTGTTTTTATTACACGCGGTCGGTAAGAAACGAAATTCCATTATTTTACGGTTTATATTATCCGCACGCATGTATTGTTTATTGACCAGGTGGGAGGTATCGTTTTTTACCATGTGCCATCGACGATTCATATGTTATCACCGCGTTATATTTTCTCGCGCACGAAGTACGTACGAACATCATAACGTGCGAACGGAATATATTACTATTATTTTTTCTCGGTGTGTCTGTAGTAGTGGTTTTATTATTTCCGTCCGAAAGTGATTTCTCCTCTCCCTCTACATAAGTACACCTGTATATACACGCTGTGCAGTAGTCGCAGTGCTCCTTCTAAGTGGATTGAAATTGCAACATTTCTCTTAAGCGCGGTGCTCCCGTTATAAATCTCCTAAGCGCCTACCCCTCGCGTACAAGTCTTTCGATCTTCCGAACATGCACCACGGTCGAGGTATGAAAATAATTCATATGATTACTGCACGCGCACACGTATGTCGGCCGTCACTGGTAGATGGCAACAACAACAATGCGAATAACGGTACAAATTTAACATACCTAATTGTATATACATTCCGGTTGACCATGAAGTAGTACACAAAAGCGTAACGCGGTAAGTTGAAAAATCGATTGTTGCGAACACCGATCGGTATAATTATATTCTATGTGTCTCATTATATTCAAAAAGTACCGCATATTAATTGAAAAATTAGATATCTAATTTTACAAGTAATTCTACAAAGGTTAGTCAACAGTGTTAAATTGCTAAATGGTGTTCAATAATCGGACAGTACACCCTACGCTGGTGCGTTTGATTTAATTGATAAATTGATTAAACGATACAAAGGTAAGACTGTTGATATCTTATACAACTCCAAGTCTTAATGCCACGATGGCAACACAATGTGGAAAAATAAAAAAGGATTTTCATATATATGTAGTATAATACTTTTATTATTTTTGTTATTAAGAAATACGTACATTTACTTATTCGTAAATAATAAACACAACAAGTACCTAATACACAAAAATAATTAAATGGCTTGACGACTTGATTGAAAGAGTTACAGGAAGAAAGAAGGAAGAAGTTGAAGGAGTTACGGTACTATTTAATTATTATTATTAAACGTATATGTTTATTATACGTTTACCCTGCTTGGTACTGTCTGTATCAGCCATTGTCCGCAGATTGTCCGTGTACGTGTAAATATCCACGAATTGAAAATCCTGAGCATTTTATATGATTTCCGGTCATGATTTACAATGACCGCATTTATCCGCCCGAATCAAATATCAATATTTAAAAAATACTCAAGATTCAATTTATGCGTGTACGTATAATTTCAAAACCAAAATCGATTTCGGATACATATATATTTTTTAATCAACTGTACATATTTTATTTTACAACATAGAAGTTATTATAATTCGAAAAAATTATTCGCAATATTTTTACGTTTTCAATGATTGAGGATGCGGTGCAATAACTTTGCATTTGAAACAACGGTTGAAAACTATTAACCTTTCCACGGGTCGCCATTTGAAGATTATTTTTTTTTTCGTTTACGTCTTGTTCGAGAGTCCACTATATGAATATTTTACAGTACAGCATAATATATGGTAACATTTCATAGTCAACGGTTTTTATTTTTGGGCGTATCGAAAGTTTTTGATTTCGTCGAAAAGATAATGTTTCCGTTTCCGGTCTACGGAGGTTCCGCTTTACTGTGCACATGAAACAATATAAATGCGGTTATTTTCCGTTACAAGGAGATATATCCGTCTTGTAGGGGAGTCACGTAAAGGGTTTCACTGCACCTACCAAGTACCGTTGAGCATAAAATATTAATTCGTCAAGTATTTTTAACCTCTATCAACTGGTGTCATATATTTATTTAGCGTATGGTAAAACATGCGTTGTACTAATTATTGTATGGTAACGTATAGTAAATTGAATAAGTGTATAACAGATGAATAAAAAAGTAGAGTACTTAGCAGTATGGTTAGCAGTGAGTAATATTGGAATAATATTAGTACGGTAACAAAACAGTATATATAGTATTAGAGTTAAAGTTCAAGGTCTTCCAGTCATTTAATAAATATAGGAGGGGTTGTGAGACAATCGATTCTGGGACCTCGATAGGCGTGTATAAGACGTATAAAAGTAATGTGGTGAATGGTCTGTTTCTCCGCTCCACAATCACATTCTGATGAGTTTCTCATGCCCCATTTGTGCAAGAAATCTGTGTGCACCACAGATTGTGCTGTAGGTCAAATCCTGTTGACATATGTCCTGGGTGATATGTTACCTAAGATGTTGTCGTTCTCTGTCCATTATAAACTGGTATCATTAATGACGTTTTAATAGAAATTCTATCGACAATAGTATGTTTATCTGCGTTACGATTTGATCGGCATCAAGCGTTCACACCTGGTTAAGGTACGCTGTTATTTTTCGACGACACTTAACGCTCTTGTTCCGGTGGACGAGAAGAGCTGCAGTCAACCCCCGTAAACGCGCGCCCTCCGACCGACGCCTCTGGTCCGGTACAACGATCGTATGCAGGGGCGCATTTAGGGGGTGATATGGATGTTAGAACACCCCCCCCTCATAGACCGTATTATATGGTATTTTATTTCACCGAAACTTATTACGGTATAATTTGAATAAACGTTGTATACAACTTGTAGATTTAACGTACACTGTCTTAATATAATAATTTATATAAACACGTGGTTTAGTACGGTGGGGGGGGGGTAGTGAGCAGATCTTCCCGCTTACCATAAGTCTATTAAATTTTAAAACGCCCCCGATGAATGCCGCCCATGAATGCCGATGGATCCCCCGCTGACCGTGTGTGCGTACAACAACCGATTTGTACGCGGTGTATTTACGCGGTTTAATCGATCGGAAATCGCGCGGCCAAGACGTGACGAGGGCACGTGTTCCGCAATCGTCGCCGATAACAACGAACGTGGTTCTCGTCCGGACATCATCTCGCTGAGAGGAAAACGGGGTGGGTGCCGAATGGTCGCATTGTTCACCGCAATGGTTTTTTGCGCCCGCGGCGAAAAGGTCAACGCGGACGACCACCGTCGCGGTCCGAAAGAAATATTACGCGTCCGCGGAGTGTTTTTCTTTTTTTTGTTCTTTAAAGTTTGCAATTAATTTCCGTGCCATACGTGCGAGCTAATTTTTCTCGTTTTAAGGTCGTACGCAACGGGCAACTTTTCAAACCGTAAGACTTATAACAGCGTTTTTGCCGCGCGGCGTTTATTCAATTCGTGTGCTCTCTCCCTCACTGTTTACATAATATCACGAAAACCGTAAATCAAATTTTTTTTTTTTTTATACACGTACATTTTCTCCACCGTCTCATCTTCCCTCCCGCATCAGTTTTGTACTAGCTTATAAAGTTTTTTAACTCGAGATGTGATTTATTCATCGGCAAACGAGCTCCGTATCGCAATCGTGTTTAGAACGCGATGATTTATGCCTTCGGGGCGTTTAAAAATATGACTTACGTCTATAAAACGAACTCGCTCGACGGGCAAACGCGTGCAGGGAACAAAAAAATAAATAAAAGTAGCCACGCGCGCAACACTGCGTGAAACCAGTGAACACGATCGGTTTTAATGTTTACGTGACATACGGACAGATTACCGTATTAATTAATAATGAAATAAATTACGCATCACAATGCAAGGAGTACTCAAATACTTGGTCCCACGCAGAGGGTTAGCGTGCATTTTTCATTAGCCTTAGGAAAATCCGTAAAACCAAACAGAAACGTCCGGGCCCGGGTTGGATAACACCCTTTTCCGGATAATTTTAAACGAAAATAACGTGAAGCTGGACTCTTAAGCTAGCCTAGTTAGCATTATTGTTTTTGATCTAATAACCAACCTCTAAAGAATTCAAATAATATGAATAATATTAAAGCGTATACATATAATGATTACCCAAAAATATACTTCAATATACATTTTTATGATTATTTTAATTTGATTAGTAACTTTTAATTATTTAATCTATTATTTATTAATTTATATAAATAATACTTTTAAGATTGACCACCGTCGTCAAAATTACATCCTAATTGTACCTATTAACCAAATGATATTTTATTATCGGTGTAATTCAATATAATAAACTATATTACATCATGCTATTTTGTTTTTCCTAATCTTTTGTTAATTCTATTTTTTACTTGAAAAATATTTAATAATCGTATCATTACGTATATATTTACTGTAGTATTTTATTATAAAACTTGTTTCCTTACTTTCGGGGAGCGTTATTGATAAAAAATCGAATCAAACCAAATAAATCGTTGTAAAATTACTGCCACGTAAGACAACTATCGCAATACTTATGAAATGTAATACATGGAAAAATCGAAATAAGTACACACCTAACTGTGACGACGTGTGTTCACTGGTAGTAACGAGTAAAGCTAATGGTACTTAGTAACTAATATCTACTAGCCTATAACGATCTGTTAGCTGCACGCGCTATTGTTATGACCTAATGTGTAGTATTACAACTGTGACGATAAACTTCAATTGCAGATCTACATCGTCACTGAAACAGACGTTTTATTTCGAAACGTTAACTAAACCCCTATAAAGGCACCCCATACAAAATATAATATGAATACATTCATACACACACACAAACACACATGTACATGGATATATTTATTTTGCTCATGCACGTGTTTAAATATATTATACCGTTTACTTTTGTGTATGTATTAATACCAACTGCAGCCAACCGGAAGACGTCAACCGAATAGTTTTGACGCAGGGTTACGCCTGTGTCATATAGATATGGTAATAATATAATAGTGATTATTATTATTATTATTATTATTGTTATAATCATAGATAAGCTCACGAATAGTATTATTATATCATTCATTGCTTCGGGGCTCGGATTCCATGGCATTCGATATTTAATAATAGAATACCAATAAAAAAATTACAGAACGGGCTGTCAATATTTTTTGTACGTACAAGAATTTCAATTCCAAACATTTTTAATGCATATTTTCAAATATTTTTCCTGTTGTATAATATAAAACTGTAGGAAAAAGTATTTTCATTGAAGCATTTTCATATTTACGTTTCATTTCTCACAAATGTACTAATCCAAAAATAATTATTTTATAAGAACAAATTTTAGAAATTTTAAAGAAGAAAAAATTTACATGTTTACAGTATATATTTTTTTACTGGGAGGGAGGCAAGTTATAACACTTGTTTTAAGATATTTTATATCATAAAATAATGCATACCTATTTCAGCATACGAAATCCGAACCATTGTTCATCGTCATAACACCAAACGGTC
This sequence comes from Sipha flava, assembly GCF_003268045.1. Taxonomy (NCBI): domain Eukaryota; kingdom Metazoa; phylum Arthropoda; class Insecta; order Hemiptera; family Aphididae; genus Sipha; species Sipha flava. The sequence continues at coordinate 1,905,784 of NW_020273126.1, forward strand.
CATGCGTCGTCACGATAGCCGCAAAGCGTGCAAGTCAATTGTTCACCAGGTTTTCTGTTGTTAGTTTTTTCTTTTCTTTTCTTCCCTCCTGTTTTGTTTTTCCGTCATAAATTACACCTACTTTCTCTTGCGCGAACGCCACGCGAGCGTTCGATAAGATTCGCAATCTCACCCGTCCGTAAATACGTGTACAGTAGGTAGGTATACTAAATTCGAATAAGCACAATACAAATGTGTAACACGAGGTCTAGAGGTTCGGATGGATGTTGTGTTAGCGGGCTGCGTGGGGACGGTGCGCCCCGGTCGGATATAAATTATCCGGAGAACGCGGTGCGCGGTCGACCTTTTAGATAAGTTTCACGGTGGCCGCATAAGCCATGAAGGAAAAGGACTAGAAAGAGGAGGAGAAGAAGTAAAAGAGAGAGAGAGAGAGCACTAAGTGCGAAGGACACTTTAAATACAGTTTAAATAAAAATATATTAACCTCGGTAAAGCTGCTCGTGAATGCGTGTGCGAGTGCTGGGCTACTAAATACTGAAATGACCTATGTAATTTACGCACGGGTCGCTAGCACTTTCCGATCTTACGAATGAGAGACAGGTTGACCGTGTCGCCAAATCTCCTGCGCGTAGCCTTTGGCGCGAACCGATTCCATAATGGATAAACGCGAGACCGATTGATTTTAACATTTTAACGCAATTCAAATGGTCCTTTAATACGCTTGTGTGAGTGTTCTTGCGCCTATAATATACGTCATGCTGCATTCGTTATTTAGCGACTAACATTCCGTGTTCTGCGAGATTTGAATTTGTGTAATAAAATTCTGTTCGTTGGAGTCGGGGGGAATAAAACGGTTACGTGCGTACTCAAATACCGTAAAATTGATTTGTACCGAATGCGGAAAACCGTGCATCATTTCTCCGACTTATTTGAATCGATTTTCAGAATTTATATGTGCTCATATTTGACACTGTAGACTTGTAGACTCGTAAACTACAACCATGTTGACTTAGAACTTAGCGTGTAGCCCATGCCCCGTGACACTGCTGTGCATGTGCATTTATGTAAATACGCGCGAAAAACGTGTCGACCGTTCTAACGATGTACTTATGTGTGTTTGCGGGTAGTTTAATAATAACAATAATATTCATTGTCTACGCAAACACCCACACATACACATATATGTGTATATATTTTACACCTCGTTAGTGAGATCATTCCGTTCGTGTGTGTGCCACATTGTATTGTCGTCCCCGCGGTTCGCATTACCGTCGCGATATGTTTATGACAATATTACAGTATGGCGATTGATACGAATTCTAACATTACACTACGTTGTATTGCATAAACATTGTCTATGCACAATTTATGTTGAAAAATAGTAAAAAAAAATTAGCGTATACTAAAGTAAACATTTTATACGTGAGATTCTTCTGCCGAATAGATGGACACGAGCGATAAAAAGTGCTGTTCTGTCGAACACGTTTGCAACAATAACTTATACGAACGTCCTCCGGGATGTACTTGATAATTTTGACTTTTTTTTTTTTTAATCAAAATTTCTACTTTAGCACAAAACGTGTTCCGTAAAAATAATTATAAATCCTGTTTAGGTATTAGTCACATACTTACGGTTCCATAATGTTTTTCCTAACAGCGTCGACACCATAAGTTTTTACACATCACAAGTATTTACAAAACCGAAGTAGATAAAGTCTTTACATAGTAATAAAATTGTATGTACATCGAAAATAAATACGCTGCAGTATTATTAATGAAGTTTACACCCATTCTATAAAATAACGAAACCAAGCTAATTTATGAGTGTTTTATTCCGAGAACTCTTAGTTTGTAGAACTTTTTTATTATAATTAAAATCTCTGAAAAATAAATAAGTACACCACTGCGCTTATACTTAAATAATACGCTTATAAAACAAAAACTTTCATAATATTTATCATATATTAAATTAAATTATATCATAGCGTAGTTTTTCTATTTGAACAATCATTTGAACTATACACGAATTAAATAGTTACATTTTAACAATGAAAATAAACATTAATATTTAATTTCAGATTTCATTACAATATTTTATCAACTTTACTTTTTGAATTATATACGCTTACCCTCGTTTCCAAAATTAATTTTCACATCGCACATTTGACCGTAAAAAATGTAATATATTCTTCAAAATAACTACAGAAATTTGAAACACTAAAATTCAAACTTTTTTCAACCATTATTAGTATAACACAATATTCATTAATTGGTGATTGACAAAAATATTTATTGTTTTTATTATGTTAGTTAAAAATTATTATGTTTTGAAAATCGTTTATTATATTATTCTTGATATTAAATATTATGGTTTAGAAGAAAATCATAAAATGATTGGTTTTATTATCTATAAAATGTTCAATACAAACACAATTTGACAGATTTAATACATTTAAAAAAGAAGATAATAAAATCTTACCAATTTAAATTATGTGGAATAAGTTACGATAAAATAAATTATGCGATTCAGTGCACACTATGATTGCTATAAGCTAAATTTCATATTGAATAACCAATTTAATTCAAAAATCGTATAAGAACATTATATACTTGTTTGTTGGGATGTCAATGGTTGTAAAGCTGGCTGAGTAAAGTAAAACTAGTCATAAGTCTAATGTTTAATTTTGGATCAAAAAAAAATAAATTAACTTTTATCGATTTGGATTGAAATGCAGTTATTAAAAGTAATAAAAAAGAATAGAAGAAGAAAAGGTAAGAATAGAGAACTACAAGAAATGTTTAATGAAAATAACATAGCAGAGACGATCAAGAAAAGAAAGTTGCGATGGGCAAGACATGTAATGCGGAGCCAGGACTCTACTAAAAATGGTGCTGGAACAGAATCCAGTAGGAAAAAGGCCCTTGGAAAGACCGAAATTCAGATGGAAAGGTATAGTTAAGAAAGATGTAGAAAACTTAGGAGACGGAGCAAACTGGAAGAATTTGGCGATGAACAGAGATGGCTGGAGAATTGGTTGTGAGACGGGATGGTCCTAGCGCAGTTTATCCAAAAATAAGAAGAAAAATAAAAAAGAATGTCAAGTGCAATATTTATATCGATATAATCTTTTAAATAGGAAAACGTTCAGTATATACATCGCACATTGTATTTGCTAATAATTACAATATTAAATATACCAATATAATTGCCAAAAGTTATTAATTAATTCTATCATAGACTTATTAAAATGTATAATACTCTCATCGAAAGTATAAATTTATAATAATCAAGTAATGAATTGCTTACTACGTGATGTTGAAAAATAGGTCTAAATAGATTTGACAGTAAAAAAAAATTTAAATATAGGAAATTCTTGAAAACTAAACATGATATTTGATCGATGTACTATCTAATCCAATATAAGACAAATTTTTACTGATTTACGCAATAAAATACTTGTTTATTTCTTTTGAATAAATTCTAATATTTTACTTCAAACTATTAAATACTCAGGAAATATTTATTTTATAGAGTGTACATAATTGAAATGTTTAATCTGGTTGTGAATTTTAAAGAACTCTGGTTGACTAAAAATGTTCTGTGAAATCCATTGGTCATCAAGTATGCTTGGTGAGAAATTCAGTTAAAATATTTACTTGATAAGTTAATGTAAAAATTAAAAATAATAAACAAGATACAAGTACGAATGTTTACTTTTTGATCAAGGGAATGAAAAAAAAAAAATTCTTGTATTGAAATTTCATTACCTAAATAGGTTTTTATTAAATCTTGTACATAATACTCCATTCATCAGAATTAGAAATGATTTTACACTGATAATATGCTATTATGTCTTTAATCGGATGATATTTGTATTGAATTTGAGTTCTGAAACATCAAACAGAAGACTAGAGTATGATTGTATAAAGGTTGTTTCTTTTTTCTTTCTTATTTTCTATCTTTTGCAGTCTTGTAAATTTTTTCCACACATTATTATTGTAAACAATTCTCATTTTTTTAACACTCGAAATTTTTATTAATAAATAAATATAACCACTGAAAACTATGTACTTAAATATTATAGTTATTATTTTCAAATCATTTATATACCGTAGTCAACGTACCTTGTCCATTTGAATTTTTTATCTCAACATCCTGATCAGCTTAGACATTTTCAGATCTCTTATATTACACTTTTGGTGATTTTAAAACGTTTAATGACTTAGCATTGCGCTTTCTAACTGTATTATTAAGGATGTGGATGAAATCCGAAGATCTGAATCTTTCGAATAACCCGATTTTTAACATCCGAATTTTCCGAACCATCCGGATTTATGGATTTGCTTTTTATGTGAATTATAATTGTTTTAATTAAAATGAAAAACAAATTAATATTAAGTTTTATTAATTACACTACACTTATCATATCTTCAACAGCTTTTATAATTTATTAATATTTACTAAAACAAGTTATTAAATGGTTGAGTTTATTTTATATGTCTATGACTTCCAGTGATATCACGACTTAATACCTAATTAACTTATCTTTACTACATAACCTTAATTAAATTGATGTGAATTTAAAAATGAGTAATTGTAAAGCGAAATTGAGTTGAATAATGCGGATAATCCATGAAATCAGGATCTCCTGAATTTGGATTTGACAAATCCGAATAATCCGGATTAGTCTAGTCAAATCCGGATTCACCCATCACTAATTCTTATCTGTGCACTGTGAACAATGTTCAATAAACAAACGTAGTAAAGAATGCACCCGCCTCTTAAAATATTATATCAAATCGTAATATACTCACTTCCCCATACCACTTGTACGAACAACATTGTTTGACGATTTTAACCCGGCAGTTTCTATCTTATCTTTCCACATTGCTGCATTTACCTTTTTGTTTTTCATAATGGTTTTGTTCGTTTAAGCCAATTTCGTCGGAAACCCTTTTTTTTCCTTTGCGAGAGCTCTTTTGAATTCTTTGTTTTACATTTCTTTCACATTTAACAAAATAAAAGCACAACAGCACACAATATCACGGAACAAAATTGTAACGAATATATGTGACTTGAAATATATGCACAGTTTCAAGGTTGTTGTGTTAATTCACAACAGTAACACTATTTATTATACTGACTCGTAATACTGTACACAATTTTTTTGGTGTGCATTTAGATAAAAAAAAAAAAAATGTATCGTTGACGAGCAACTAAAATAAATTTAAATAAAAGGATATAATAAACTTACCTATCGCAAAACAAGACTCGTGCCGACAAGAAGTAATTAAAAAAAAATAATCATATTTCGTTCACGATATACTTGCCGGTTTCCGAATCCATTTACTCGCGCAATTCTCATTTCTCAATTCTTGCAATTCTCATTTTTTCCAGTGCTCTTCTGGGTTTAAGATTTGATCATGTCAAACGTAAACAACTTCGCACAATAACAATTGATGTTCTTATTAACACCCGTTAACGGGACGGTAGCGTTGATTAATTTCGTCTAAAACCGCGTCTCGGGTTGACATATTTCGATATCCACAAGCCCGGTGCTTTCCAATAAACCTTCGTGTCTGCCGTAGCTATTGACAAATATAATTAACACACACACGCGCAGGTATATAGATGTATACCCGTGCACTACAAAATCGTTAGTTAAATACCTATACATGTGCTATTATTGATTTAATTAACGCGTACGTTCGTGAGTGGGTTGTGAAAAAAGGCGACGGCGGTCCTTTCGGAAACTCGTACCGCTCGCAACCGACGCGGGTCGCCCGGGGGTCTAATACTGTTCGTACACGAATAATCGTAATTTTTCTATTACTTCCTCGAAAACCTATTCTCCAACGGTGTCCGTATACGAATGGATTCTATTCTACTACCGGATTCGTAGACGAACGATCCCTGCGGGGACCAGCTAGTGGAATCCTTATGCTCGTGTACGATAATCGTGTCTACCGTTATCCCAGAAAATATTTAGCTAACGCTAGATTTAAAAACGCAATGTCGGAGATAAAAAATAAAAATAATTTGAAGTTAAAAAACATGAATACGACTTACTAAAAAAAAAATGTTTACCGACTTTTCTGTACATTCTTATTGAATATTTACTATATATTATTTATCTATTTAATTATTGTTTAGGTCGCAAAGAATTATTCAACACTGTCGTATGCATACGTGGCAATAGTTAATTATTTATTAAAAATATATTTTGCAATCGTTAAAATGAGATTGATCAATGTACTAGTAGTAACTATAAAACGGTGATGAGACCAAGTAGCTAAACAGTTTTAAATCAAAATTCAAATGACACGATTACACTGATCGCTTTGTCAACATTTTAATGTAACAAAAGTTATTTCATATTTCGTTTGTAAAAATCTTAGATCATTGAATACTAATAAATCGGTCAAAAATATTCCGTCTATTCAAACCTGTTTTATTCGGCAGTCTACGAACGACGAATCCCCGCGTGCATAAATTCCCAATCAGTGACATATTTTATCTCGGATCTTCAAACTGCGACACATCCCGCTAATATATTTAAATGGTTTCCGTTTCTTCCATCGCCGTAGGTTACCTGTATATGTATATGAAGATGAGCCAATTTTTCTAATTTTTATTTTACGTATTTCAACCGTTGAAAAGGTAAAAATGAATAAAAGTGAAAATAAAAAGTGCATGTAGTAGGGGCGGGGAGGGATAATCATTTTCCGATTTTCCCCCCCTCGAGTACAATGATCCAGGGAGGTATTTACGGCGATTGCTTAAACCATCGGCTACACCGCGCCACACCACTGGTAACGGTTCCGTGATCGGTTACCGTACTACGTTACGTTACGTGCCGCCGGCGGATATTATTCGCACGACCGAAAAATATCTGTACGAGCGATACGCAACGACGACACGAATTAATAATAATGCTATTATAATATTAATGCTTTGGCGCGTTTTGTCGACGTGGCACGTACGAAAGGCTTAACGAACCTGCATCGCGACCAACAATAAAAACGTCGTGCCCACGCGTAGAATTATTGTACCGAGACTATTATTAGGTTTTTTTTTTTCCCCCGCCTCAAAAAGAAATTCTGACTTTTATATACACATACATAAGTATATTAATAATATAAAATCGTTATGTCAGAACGGTTTAATATGATCGCGGCGGCGTGTAATACATGTGAACGTACGTATTATGTGCACGCGCGTAAACACGTGTTCGTAAAAGTATTAGTGTAACACATGATTTCCCGTTTGCGCGTTGGAACGAATGCGACAAATACCGATGAATGCGAAACCGAATACGCTCGACGAGTATTACACGTATACAGGCACGGATCTAGAAACAAAAATAGGCGTTGAAGACCGGACGAAAGAGTTTACTTCAATCGCATAAAATCGTAGGCATTTGATTTAAGCTTTTAATGCCAACAAAATAATAACCAAAGATGGTACCCTTTATTGCATATATTATATAGTAACATGGTCTGGAGTGCAAACTGTTCGGTAGATGAAAAATACCACATTTTATTAGCAAATCAATTCGACCTGTCCTCTGTTTTGATACTTCTAAGTTAGGATTATCGAGGTCTATATAATCACGATTATCAATAACTCTTAAACGTCAATAAGCAGTATAAAATAGCTCCTCTTTATTTTAATTATTAAATTGAAAATTAGGGTGTCTTTAAAAAAAATGTATGTATATGTAAACACTATAATATACATTTCCGTTAAACCGTGTTAAACTGTGACAACCGACCTTACAACGACACTTTCGTTTGAGAAGACAATGATACACAATTTATGTTACACGTGCAGTAAAAACCGTATAAGATAAAATTAAAAGGTGAAAAAATAAAGTTGAAGTTGAGTAGACCAGTATAATCTTTTAATGAACTCCGTTCACGACAGTCGTTCATTACGCAAGCGGTTATGCCATTCTCTTCTCAGTCCGTTCTTATATTTTATTTTATTCTCTATACACTCCAAATGCCTACGAAAAAACCATGATTGGCACTACAAAAAAAAAAAAAAAAAACAGAAAACCGACCGGAACATTTTCTATCGTCGTGCTAAATTCTAAACAAACTGCTAAATCCAGAAATGTGAAAATATTGGTAATTATAATTATTATTAACTTATTACTCTTATTATTTCATAATTGTGATTAGAATTTAGTACGCATAAAATGAGCAAAAACTCTAATCAAATTCCAATGCAAACCAATAAAAGCGAAACCAAAGAAAATCAATAAATTCCATTCTAATCGTTATCACATTATTTCGAACCATGTTTTCGATCATTCAGAAAACACAAATAATTATGAATTTCAATCTTAATTAAATAAAAAAAAATATAAACAAACGTAATTTCTCATCCGAATAACCACCAACCACCCATATCAAAAATTAACAAACCTTTATTTGCGACTTCAAATAGATATGCATGTTTTGCTGTAGACGACTTTGGAAACAATACACCTAAAACATCAAAAACTGATCAGAATTTTATTCAGTGATGAGATTAAAATTTCATCACCATCAACTATAGTTGTCGGAACAAACGATTTTCAAAATTGTCTTCGTTCAAATTTAATCGTACTAATTGATTCAGAAAATGTCTTATTTACGTCATCCACTAATGATTTAAAAATTCTATCAAATTTATGAAATTTGTAGGTTTCAACGTTTTTAAAGTTTTGTATAAAATTCGATGAAGTATTTTTTTGCTAGTTGGAATGTCATAATGCTCATAAATAAATTAGGAAATAAATTAAGTTGTTGACATTTTATACCTATTTCGATATCATTTTCTTCATCAAGTTTTTTTTTTTTTTTTTAAAAAAAACGCATAAAATCTAGAATTATAAACTAATTTTTACCGACTCTTTTCTTTTCGATTGCCAATTTAGATTTTCACAATATGGATCTGCAAACGATGCGCATTTCTTTGTCGAAAAATACATTTATAAGAATCTCGATTTGAATAATAAAACCATGGGTATTTTCTAGTTGTTAGAAAAGCATTTGACACTATTAATCATGAATTATTACTTTAAAACTTTATTATGCTGGAATTAGAGGTACCAAAAATGACCTTGTTAGACCATATCTTACTAATAGTATGCAAGTAGTTAAATTTAATAAAATTATAGCACTCCATTAATATTAAATCATGGTGTACCACGAGGGAGTGTACTAGGGCCCATTTTCTTTATTATATATATATAAACGGACTGCTTGATATTAATGTTGATGATAATATAGTATGTTTAGTAGATGATACTGTTATTCTCCTAAATAAAAAAAAAATGATAAATTCATGGTTCAATAATATGTCCTTGAATTAAATTTAGCAAAATCCAAACATATTATTTTTAATATTCAAAATTTTAATTTAAATATTGAGCAAAAATTATGCATTCACCTTGTCTGAAAAAAGATTATATTAATTGTATTTGTTTAAATATTGAATGAGTAAATTAAATTAAATATCTTGGACTATTTATTGATTTTTCAATTAAAATGGTTTACTCATATTGATTATGTCTAATCTGTAAAATCTTTTTTTATACTAAATGATTTGTAATACATATTTAATAAACACCAGTTCAGAGTTATTTATATATAATTTGTGCAATCTGTTATTTCATGTGGAATAGAGATACAAGGAGGGGCTTATAATTTCCATTTAAATATACCATAGTTGGAATAATAATGAATAAGATTATTAGATTTATTTTAAGATTATCTTGTTTTACAAATACAGATTTTTGTATAAGGTATTTAATGTACTGAATTTCGATAAATTACTTAAAAAATGTACTCTACTATCAGCTTATAAACGTAAAAAGATATTTTGCTATATGCTGTCACAATAATAATAAGTACTCGATCAAAAAAAAAAAAATGAATGTCAATATAACTGCACCGGCTTAGAATAAAAATGTTGATATCAAGATATGTCTGATACGTGCATTAACGCTGTTTAGACATTTATAAATAAACATTAATGATTCCCTAACTTTAAAATATTTAAACATTGTATCATAAACATACTTTCATTATAACTTTTAATTTAACTCTTTATCGTGTTATTCACCGTTATAAAGACGTAAAATGTTTCATTATTAAAATTCATCAGTTCTCGTAACATGTTTATTAAAATGTATATTAATATTATTAATTTTAATTCTGTAAAGGTTAAATTAGCTAAGCTACCTGCTTTTAATGTCAGTATGTATACAAGCTTTTGCTTACAGGAGGAAGCACAACTGTTATGTTGTATAATTCATGTTGTTTGTTTGTAAAAAAAAATATTGTTACAAATTCACATATAAAATTAATATGCAGTTGTTTCTAACGTTTCGGCGGCTAAGCTAATCCGTTCTTCTGATAATGTGATTCGTTCGATGTCCATACGATAAGACGCCGGAGGAAGACGGATTTAACCGAGTTGTTTTTTTAATCAGAAATCCCCCAACTCTTTCCGGTACGAACAATTATTGCTCCAACGACGCATATTCTCTGAATATGTACTCGCTGTGGATTAATCCGAATCGCTGTTTGACTTGTTAGACATTATGTACGCGCGTGAATAGCTTACGATTAAATATCATTCAGTCATAACGACACGCGAACAATGTTCTCCTCGCGGCTGGTACATTCTTTGTTTCCGACAACGACCGACGCACGAAGCGAATTCAAACGGTTTGCGTGCCTAGGAGCTACCGAAACAATCGGCGACTGTGCAGTTGAGAATTCGAAGTAGAAGACGGGCGCAGATGGGCATTATGTTTGTCGTCAAAACACCGAGCCGACATAGTTGATAATGATTTATTGGAACGAAAGAAGATTTCCGAATATCTAATTCGGCGTCATGTACAGGCAATCCCCAACGCATAACTGCGTAGGGAACCCGGTACGACGTGCGCTGCGACTCTCGATAAATTACACCGTTTTGGTCGTTCGTTCGGACGACATAACGACATACGCAACGCTTTTACACGTGATCACAAGGGTGTATTTAAGGGGGAGCGAAGAGGGCATTCGTCCCCCCCCCCCCCCCGGTAGCTCATTTTTTTTTTTTTTTTGTCTACGTGCATTTATCGGGATTATTATTTTCCCGGTACACGAACGCTTCGATGTTTGACCAAGTTTATGATTGCAAATGATCCGAACAAATATGTGATGGCTTAGAATGTCATTGTAGAACGGACGGGAAAACTTTTGAACTTCTATATGGCGAAATTATCTTTATCAATAGTTTTACAATCGTAGTATTGATGGTAAAAAGAGAAAAATTCCCGAACCGAATCCAACGTGTAACCACCATCAGGTCTGTTCGTGTAAAATAGAATATTACAAAACAGTTGCGAGACGAAAAAAAAAAAAAGCGTATACGAAATAAAACAAAGATTGGTTTATCGAATAGGTGGGGGGGGAGGGACGGAAGGAAAGGGTAGCTCCTCCGGTGAGCGGTCAAGGGACGGATGAGAAACGGTGCTCCAGCACAACATGCTCGAGTGTAAATGCGTATATATATATATATATACAACGCGTACTCGTGTACGATGCAAGTACGAATACAAACGACAACGTCTTGGCTTCACTGTTGCCGCGCGGTAGGGTACGCGGGCACCAAAGCCCGCAATCGGACGCCACCCGGGCGAGCCAAGAGGTGTTGAAAAATCGTTTGCAATCATTATCGAAAAGTGTACGCGAAATGCACGGAACAACACATTTTTCCGGGTGCGTCTATACAAATCGATATGATCAAAACGTACACGTGTACGGTGCGTTTTGAAAATACCGCCGGCACCGAGCCTATTGTTTTTACGCGTAACCGCTAGTGGCGTGCCAGCTGCATCGGTTTGCTCGCTAATGCTCACCCTCGCCGTAAAGCATACGGGCTGTAACGTGTACACACGCACAAACATTGTACGTACACGTATTATATCATTACACTAATCGTCGGAGGTTGAAGCCCATGTGTGTGTGTGTGTGTGTGTGTGTGTGTGTGTGTGTCTAGGTGAACGGGGTATTAAAGTGCTGCACACACGTGTACGATGTATAATGCACGACGATAGCGGAGGCATTTGCGGGTTTCTACTGTACACGTATATCCTCTGCACCCGCCTCGCCGTCAAACACTGCGAGCCGGGTTACCGTAACCGGGTTAGAGATTAATCCTGCTCCCTTTCTCGACCACCGAAATCCCGGGATATATACGTATGTACACATCATTACTCGTAATACACAGTCAAATAGCATACGTCACCGCTGTGCACCAATATATATATATATATATATATATATACGAGCTATTATTATGTATAGATTTCGTATTTCTCTCTTCTCCTCGTTCTCGTTTTCTCTTAATTTCTTTTTTTTTTTTTTTTGCCTTATTTTCTTCTTTTTCTCAGACGTCTTAATACGAATACAATACGAATACGAACGTTACAACTGATGCGATACGCCACACGTAACTAGCTGCCCGATTCAGTTTCATTATTACGCAGACACTGCACGCGATTGATCTCACATGCGGAACTTTTTTTTTTGACCTACTAGAGAAAATCTAAAATCTATAATAATGCTAACCAAATAATTTGATGTACAACAATAATTTATGTATTATTTTGACATATTAAAACAGTATTAAATTAATATCTACTTAATGAACGTACCATATTTATACTGAGCTTCGGCGTCTCTGAATAATAAAATATGAAGGTAGACGCATCTTTATTTACGTTTTTACTGTAATCATTTTTAAATTTTACATGCCATCTGACAAATGAAATTATTCATAAAAAATTATACATACGGGTATAAGTATATATGTACATGGGGTTTGGTATTAATATAAGTATACAAATTATATACAAAAACACGTAAATTAACGGATATATATATATAATTATACCAAATCATATTGCTCCTCTCCCTGAGCAAAGAATCAACGTAACAATACGCATGGAATGAACAGTAAACTTGAGATGATCGATGCCAATGTTTAGCGCATAGTACTTCGTTTACGTTGTATTCGAGGAACACGACTGTCATACGTTTTTTTGCAGCCTTAGAATTGAATACGTTAAAGTTGAGGACATGAGTCCAAAAAAAAAAAAAAAATTGACCCGAACTAACTGTTAAAGCCAATTTCGCGTACTAAGGTTCTACACGATCGGAATCCTGATCCCTTTGATAACGCTAAACCGCCGTACTGATTGACGAAACATGAATAAACGCTGTACGTTGCATGCGCGTAACAGACAAGTGTCGAATAACGGTACTGTAAACGTGTGCGTTCTGTAAACGTTTCATATCACCGGGTAAAATGTATAAGTGTCAGTGGTTGTATCGGATTTCGAACACTGATGACCGTTAATGAGGGGGAAAAAACACCGAGACATACTGCGCTGCGACGCGTACGCCACGGGGTAGCCAATCAATCATCGATGTGCTATGGCATTAAAGCCCAAGACGGCGTTTCGTTTCGGGAGAGAAATCACTCGTTCTACATCACGGTTGCGACACCAGGAACACGACGATCCAACGCGTTTCGAGGAAGCGGACACGTCTTTTAGCGTAAAACGTACCGTTCCTTTCAGCAGGACGTGCGCCCGCTGTTGTTTCGTGTCTTGGCAACATGACGTAGTCGAAAATCTACAGGGGGTGTGGGCTCCTGTTTTCGGGTTAGTAAAAAATTCAGAATGGTTAACTATTTGATTAATATATCCATGATCAGTGGCATATCTAGAATTTTTTTTTTTTTTTTTTGGGGGGGGGGGATTATAAAAAATGGAAATTTAATTTTTTTTGAATTTTGTGTGTTTTTATTAAATTAATAAACAATATACATACACTAAACATTTTCGGGGGAGTTATAACCCCCTAACCCCCCCCTGGATACGCCGCTGTCCATGATGGTTTAATTTTGAGTACGCTCACCATTGGTCACTATAAATTGTCGTTTCAGTTTTTATTTCATTTTTAAAAGAGTTTCTCGGTCCCATTTATCTACAATAAAAAAATCGCTGCTCTAATAATTAGTATAATAAAGCTGCCCGTTTCCAATGAATTCCAAATAATACCATTGTAATTTTTATTTATATCAACTATTTCATTTTCGTCGTTGAAATTATTTATCTTAGTGACGGCTGATGGTCACCGCTTTTTATTCGACCACTGCTACAATTCTTCTTACATTGAAAAAAGGATTCATAAATTTGAACAGTAGGACCATGACCACCTATTTTCTCTCTTTTTGAAAAACAATATACTAGTACATTTCTGCAAAGAATGTACTCGTACCAATCAATAATAGTGATTTTACTTCTACCAACCCAATTTACAGCTTGATTTACTAGAACTGAATTAACCCAGAACCAAACTATTTCCATTATTTCACATAATGATAGCTGACTATTAAAACGGTCGTTATGATCCGTGCATGTAAAAAAGTCATTATTTTTACAAATCGATTGGCGACCCTGTTTTTTTATATCGTAATGTTACAACTTTGTTCTTTACTATTTCTTAAATACCTTAAAAGATGACCATTACGTACAACACAGTCTTTCACCTTTATACATGTCATTGTATTATCAGTCAGTGATAACCTTCGGTCTTTTAAATATTGAACACGTTTCACTTCATCTCTAAGAACGTGCTTATAAAGTGACCAACAGTAGATGCTATGTAGAGTTAAAACACAAAAATTCACTCACACACACACACGCGCGCGCGCACGCACAAAATAAAACTCACGTCATACGATAAAAATTCACAAAACGAGCGCGCACGAATGAAAACGGAACTGTACTGACTGAGGACAGTGCAGGCAAATATTAGTAAGTATTGGAAAGCAAAAATAAAATATAATAAAACACCCACACCGACAATAACTGCGATAAAGAAACTTGTAGATCAACACAATCTTATTGATGGATCGAGTAACATTTGTAGGTCACGTATTGGACCGTTATCTTATTTTTTTCCGTATATCGTGTTACATAATATTATTGTCACAGGACGTGTTATAAATGTGAACTAATAATATTGTTTGTATAAGTGTATTCTGAAAAGACTTTAAAAATTACCAACTCTGTGTGTAAACGCAAGGAGGGTATTTCGGAATGATTCGACAGATGAAATAGCTTTTTGTTCTATTCAATATTTTTTCCTTCGTATAAATATGTTGAGATTACGATTTTTTAGTTGATTATGATTTTATTTTAACTTAAAATAAAAAAAATTAACAATTTCTTGTACCGTTTTAGAAATAAGAAAGTCATGGTAACCATTTTATAAACCTGATTAAAAAATTGAAAATGTTTCGTTGTTTATGATCCTTACAGCGGTGATATTAAAATACGTTGATTTTCTACGACTTTTTTTAATTTTTTGAAAATTTGAATACATTTGCATGTAATCATGAATAGTTTTACAAACAAATAATGAATACATTTATAAAAAAATGAAATTTGAAATTTGAAGAGCATAAAGTATAAAAAATATAAACCATTTCTCTGTTGTGGCACGGTATAACAAGAAAAAAAAAAGTTAAAACCATTGAATGGAACAAAAGCTATTTTCATTTGTCAAGCCGTACTCGAACACCCTGTATATAATATAAATGTGTGTTATTATTAAAACCGGCAAATAAATAATATATACCGGCTGGTACTTAACTTTCCGGAGGTTTACAGCGGTATATAATTATAATATACGACCATTGTTGGTTTATATTATTCAATTATTATTCAGCGTACGTTTTCACGAACTGCATCGCGAATAAATCCACGTAATCAATTTCCATTCGACGTCTGCTTTTTCTGTCGTCTGCCACCGCGTGTCCGTTTGCGTAATATTGCGCGATTCCGATTCGTTTATTATTAATATTATTTTTATTTTATATTTTTTCTTCTCGTATACACGAAATCGCATACCAATTGATTTCATTCAAGGTGACTTCGTTTATTCAAATAATGGACCACGCTTTTCGGTTTTATTCGACCGGCAAGACGAAACCGTCCCCGTCAAATTTTTCGTTTTTCGCACATTTCCCGCGGACTAATCGAATAATTATAACACGATGATCATACGACGTTTCAATGACCATCGCCTTTTTCATACGATCAGCTGGTTAGTTGGTGAACTCGCGTCTGGATTTATTACTACAAAAATATTGTAATTCGACTTTTTTTCGCCTTCTGGATATTATCTGGGGTACGTGTGGATTTAAAACCGCTGTTTCTTGTGGTCCGCGCTTGAAATGTTTGAGAAAAAAAAAAATCGAAAATGCGAGATTACATTGACCGTTAACATTGCGCATTTTAGATCACCGCTGTTGCCGGTATTTCGAATTTGTTTTATTTGACAGCGCCAAATAACAAGCGTTGCGATACGCATTGTTAGAACGAATTTGCGTTGTTCGCTGTACCCGCGTCACGTCCCGTAGACAATGTTAACGTTTTTCCGGCGATATTAGAGAAGAGAGAAAAAACAGGACGAGACATTCAAGTGCTAAACTGACTCGCTCGACGTTACGTATATGTTGACTTATTACGTACACGATTGACGTGGAACTTCCCGGCGGGCTAAGATACCGATGTCCAAAATAATAAAATAAATATTCTTATCCATGCCAATGTCTGATTTTCGTTGCTCGTGCCCGGACGATTAACCGCGGTTTCGCGTATTGCATCGGTCGCATACGAGTCTGGCCCGACCGATGCGTGTTGCACAATCAGGGAGAAAGAGGAGGTAATAATCATAATATCAATAATTTTTACTACAATTATTACCTCATTATAATACAATAATTGTAATAATTATTATTATATTCGGTACTGCCTATTCAGTGCACCGACGTACGAATGCTTCGTTTTGTATTGCAATGAAATATACATATTAAAATAAAACGCATGAGTGTTATGACGTTTAAAACGAATGCATTTAAGGATTCTGGTTGATTTATTTCTAATAAATACATATATAAAAATCCGAGCAAAACACGTACATGTATTTTTTCAGTTTATTTTTAATCATGGGTATTTTATGGCCATAACTTTTCGTTGTGTGTCGAAAAGTATAAAATATTTTTACAACGTACGGTCACACTGTAATACAAAATTTTAAAACCCAAATTGCAATGCCGCTTTTATCACAGCTACTCACTGTGATGCGTGTGGATGAAACGCATTCGTATTGGAAATATTCATCGTATTTTTTTTTTTTCTAATCAAAGTAGTCGATAGTACCACTGACATGCATATGGAAATATAACATACCTAAAATACTGTGAGAATTAAAGTCAATTGATATTGACTGGCAAATTAAAGAATTTCCATTTGGATATCATAAAATAAAATCGTGATGTGAACGCGCAAAACAAATTGACGCGAAAAAACAGCATTAGACTTGCGCAACAACGCGTATTTTAATGATTATAAAAAAAAAAAAAAACGTATAAACGCCATAAATCTGGAACTAAAATATCGGAGCTCCATTTCTATCGGCTTTCCATAAATCCCTGATTTACTGCGTAAAATCACTCGACGGAAAAACTCAACTAAAATCATATGCCCACGAAACTCTACTGCGTTTAATTTTCTACAATCATTATAATATCATCCAATACGTCCAATAAATAGTCTCCTCGAAGGTTTTATAAACGTAACGTAATTCAATGTTATTATTGTTATTATTATTATTATCAGAAATTTCCAGTGCCAAATCTAGGGGGCAGTAGATATGCTTGCCCCAGGCGCTTTCGATGTAAGGGTATAGCTCGTAAGTTTATGAAAAATAAAAAAAGTCATGAACATACCCCATATTTCCACTTACGTAAGAGCGTTGCATTCTTATTAGCCACGGGCGTCAAATTTCCTAAACCCGGCACTGCTGATTTCTACGTCACACACGGACACGAAAAATCAATATTAATTTAATCTTACTATTTTTTTTTTTTTTTTTAACAAAGCAACAGATACAAATAAATAAGTGACGTACGGATACATAGAGTATTCTTTGGTGCACTATACAAAAATCGTATTCAATCTAGTCGCGAGATCAGGAAAACTATCAGGTATCTTCAAATACCGGCAGGGAATGAGTTAACGAAAAAGAAACCAAACGAAACAAAAATCGGGGAGCGAAGTGAAAGCACGTGGCCATACTCTTGGTGTAATAAACCACTGTGCCGTATGGAAAACGAAACATTATCATAAGCGCATGTATGCGAGCGAATAAACACTTTTCGAATAAACACTCCCAGGATCCCAGAGGTAATTTACTATGCAAATATAAATAATACATGAAAACCGAGAAGATGTAATTTTAAAGAGATTCGCAAACTTAATCATATTTTATTATCAATAATCGTTGAAATTTTTTTATTCGTTGATAAATTAATCATAGTATATTATTTAAAATACCTGTAATCGATTTGTTTGTATACTAGTAGCCCACCCCCCCTTTATTTTTGTAACATAAATTATTTTAACATCCCCCAACTTAACATATACCTAATGTACAAAATCTGTTTGACAACGATTATACACAGTTAACACTACTGACATTTTATTATGTTTTTTAAAGAACTAAAACAGAACAACATTTTTCTTACATAAGTATAATACCAAAATTAGAAACAAATTTTTCATTTTTTAAAAACCGAAAAGGAACCGAAAACTAAACTATATAAAAATCGTGTACGGAGAATCAAAAAAAAAAAAAAAGATTAAAAAAACATGCATCATAATAAGACCATTGATTATTATAGAACAAATATATTTATTCTATAATCAATGGTAAGACTAATACATTATTTGTTTCACTTAGAATCTAATAAAATATGTTTTTCAATCAGGTACGAAGAAAAATTATTTTATATTTTTATCGACTTTTATAAACCTATAAAATTGTAATGGATTACTATTAGAAATCCGCAACAATGGCAAAACGATTTGGAGAAGCAGAGAAAAGGAGCTGCCTTTGGCATATTAGAAAATCTTAAATTATATATCCTTAATCTTAAACAATATAAAAAAAAATGTAATTATCGTACGCCGCATTTCTTTTGTTTAAGAAGAGAATGTTTTAAATTTAGTTTTTAAGAAATAATGAATGTACTGTTTATAAGTGATTTCTGGTTTTTTTTTCTGTATCTGTATACACGATTTTAACTAGAAGTACTTCGATCATCACAATCTTAAGAGATATCTGATTGGAAATGTTATCTGATTAGTAATTTAAAGAAGGTCATATTACGATTTTTTTAAAGTTTTTTTTTACTGCAAAAACTGACGAGACTAAAATACGACAACATACAGGTTTTTTGACAAAATATAATTTTCATTTATATCGATACTTATAAAATAATAAACAAAAACACTTGAAATATTCACTGAATATTTATACTAAAAACGGTATAATTTTTAAAAAAAACATAAAAACATGTTAAGCTCTTTTTAGATAATTGGAACTGTCATGTTTTCTTAACTTTTTGTCGAAAAGATCTATAAAATTATTTTGCCTGTACAAAATATCTTATACATATCTTGTATTGATTAACAAAAAAAGAATTGCCAGCGTTTGAGTATTTAATCCGCTATATATTTGTAATTAAAAATTCATATAACTATCACTTCTTAAGTTTAAGAAGTGAAAGTTGGATACAATATTTTTCATATGATTCTATATGAAGCAAAAACAAAATATAAAATACTGAAAATATCTGAAAATACTATATATATATATATAGGGATATTCTCTGTATCTCATCCAAACTTGGTGTATGATAATTAGAGCGTGGATTTGTATGCACTATCAAAGTATCAAAATATATAACATGCAGTCAAAATCGTAAAAATATGTAAATGCGCGGAATAATATGCAATAAAATTTTAATCATTCATGTCACAAATATTTATTTAAACTATTTAGTTATTCAAACTCGACGGATCGCCCAGCCCTCGCCCGTAAAAATAAATGTTTATATTTACATTATAGGTTACTACAGGCAAATAAAAAATAAAAAAATACAATCGTCGGTTTGTAAATCCCGTTGTAAAATCCGCCTTCGCGTGAATAATATTATCGGACAAACAAGACACGGGGAACGATCTCACGGGCAGTGTGTACCGACGAATCGATTGCCGAACAGTTTTGTCATAATTCATGACACTAGCTGACTTTCTGACGCATCACCTGGTTAGGACTGGACCCACTCACCCACCGCTGAAATATTTATCGTATGCCCTATCCGATCATGAATCGACGATTGCAGAAACGTCACGTGTCTCATATTTTATGAAATCGAGTCAGGGCCTGGTCATATTATGAGGGTGCTATTACTTTTAATGAGGCTCTTTCACACAATGACAGTTCCATTTATTTTTCAGATTCTGTTATTTGTAATAAATATTAATTTAAATAAGTTTGGTTTATTTGTATATTGTTGAAAATTATAATAACATTTTATTTTTTTAACATATTTATTTGATATCATTTTATATGGAAAAAAAAATTGGTTGCTTATCGCGGTCCCTTTCAACTTGCGGCCTGGGGCTATAGCCCCCCCCCCCCCCAAAAAGAACTTCCTCCCTTGATTCAGCTTTGAATAAAAATGTACACTAGTCACGTGTCTCTATACCGTCGAGTGTCAAAACGTATAACTAAAGACATTTCTACGATAATCGATCCGTACAGGTGCCGCTGTTACGGACCGTCGCGAGACGTCCGGCACATTTGAAACGTCAAGACTGTTTCGTATAGAAAATATGCACGGAAAGATGGTTGATTCAAATGAATACAATGAAATCAAAGTGTACGGCATGAACGAGAACAAAATGTTTCGATGTTTTTTCAGAAAAATTATTATATTTATTTCTTTATTGTATTACGGTAAAAGTACGAACACCGGTAACATTTTGATTTTACTGACCGCGATCGACAAACGACCGGACTTCGGAGTTCAATGATTGATTTCGATAACGCCTGGAATACACAGGAACGGTTGGGTCGAATCCCGTTCGCGCTGAGCGTAAAAATGACTTCACGCTGTCCTTATTCGTATTTAAGTTAAACTGCCAACCAACGGCGCTTCGGTTTCCTCTCTCTTTTTATGGTTTTTTTTTTAATGAATTTTGTACATCGCATAAGCTGGACAATCGGTTTCTGCGTCCTTCGTTTGAGATGTTCATTTTTTTTTTTAATAAAAATTGAAAAAAAATTTTCCGCGATCGAATACACCGAACGAAAATCTTAAACGCTGCATCGGAGCTCCCAGTAGACGATTTCACTTAATTCGTTTTATTTCGCGTTACGCAACAAGACGGACGTTATTAATAATAATAACGGCGAGTTATTTGATTTTGATTTGGTTATTGATTATAACGTACCTACCAATATCTATCTAGTAAGTATAGTTAGTACAAGTATTTAATATAGATAAAGCCTGCCACCGATCTAAAAATTCCGATCTAAAAAAAAAAAAAAAAACGGTAAAAACTAATAATAAAATGTAATAACATTTTATAAACCAGTAGATAGAAAATAGGGAATTCTAAAGCAAATACCGCAGCTCAACATTATTTTTTTCATTTTTTTACTTAGCGCCATCCGAATATTTTTCCCCGGTACACAATCCCTGATATTTCCCCTCATATCCGTATCTATATACATATATGAAAATCAAATACCACTCATTCGCTGGCAGATCGTACGAACTTGCAATTAGACATGTGGTTCCCCTAGCATTCCGAACGTGCAATAAAAAAAGGAACCATCAACGTAATGCGTTCAAGTCTCTGAACGAATGGCACAGAATCAGTGCGATCGAGTTCAAGAAAAAAAAAATGAATTATTTAATTGAGAAACAAATGATCCTCCGCTCCGATCCATAGTCATGCACACGGGGAAGGGGGATGCCTGGACACCACCCGAAATGTTGTGATTGCGGTCCTTCGCTTTAAGTTTAAGAGTAAAAGCTCATATTTTAACCGATGTCGCTCAAATTAAATGTAATTTGTTCTAAAATATCAGGTAAAAAATGTTTCGTAATAGAAAAAATCAAAACAATACATTTTCGTGCTAAAACTTATTACAATAATATAACAACAACAATTGTCTTCGAAAGTACAGATCATAAATAATTGATGCTGTCTGAAAAATATATATGAGATTTAAGGAACACATATTCATTGGAGTCGATATACAATATTACATAGAAACAAATTTATATTATGTTTATTTAATTAATTTTACATAACAATTTATTAAATACAGGGCGGGTTCGAGGGGTAGGCGACATAGGCGCGCGCCTAGAGCAGCATTTGAACATTTTATATTATAGATAATGTTTAAAATATTGTGTACAGTAAAATGAGAATAAATAAATATTTGTGTTACAGTATAAATAAATCAAATGACGCGTTATTACTACCGTTAATGACTCGAGCCCCAATAATTTTGAAGAAGTTTAATCGCACCTCCCCCAACAAAAAAAATTAAATACTTATCCACGTGTCTGGTCCATTACGGTCTACGAAAGAGGTTTATTTTTATATTCTGTTACTTCATCGAAAAATCCAATCGTGCAGCAAAACTTAAGCTAAAAACACTTTTTCAGTGCTAAACGCAGTGACAGTACATCAACGATTCATTTGAGTTGTTGAAACTTTTAAGCAATATACGATACGCATTAAAGGATGATATTTAAAATAAAAATTTAAAACGTAGAAACATTGGATTACTAAACTGATTTATAATTTGTAATGCCCGGTTTGCACGATCCGTAGTACTTGTCATCGGTAGTCACTCGTCACTCGCACATTACGTGTAAACAGAAAACAGTGCTTAGTAACCGTTCTATTTACTGACGACAAGTAGCTACTCCCTACACGGCTCCACTCGCGGTTGCACTCGGCAAACGCGTTAGCGCTCAGTAATATTTGCGTTATCACGTGTGCACACTGTGAATTGTGATAATTCTTAATTCAACTTCTGGTTCATATACGATTGATCAAATTATTATGTTCCAACAACATTTCAAACTTTGTTTTACGATACGACGTACGTCGTCGTACTTCTTCACGACTTAATCGATCTTGACAATTAACATTTTATATTATAATAATTAATATTATTAATTATTATTCGTAACAGTTGATTAGAAGTAAATAATATATCATATTATTTACTTCTAATCACTGTTTTGGGAATTATAATCTTATTTACTTTGATTTTACAATTTAATATATGTATATGTAATATAAAAAAGTAGTAAAGGCAGCGAAAGTCCTACAAAGGACAGTAAAAGCTAAAGAAGAAGAAAAATATATGTAATATATTTAATATTATTGTCAACTGATTATCATATGATACTATCCACTAATACATAACACGGTGAACGGAAAAAAAAGTCCCCGGTAAAAAGGTCCTTCGAAAAAAAAATTCTCTCGCTACAGTATAAATATAACAATATTTTCATTATACTTGTTATTTTATTTATAAAATAAATTTGGTTGACAATCGCACAGAAATAATGTTTGCGAGAGCTGGAACAATTGGTTTTCCCATCTCGTCGACATTAAACATCCCAGTACTTGGAAATTACTAACAAAAATGCGTCAAGAAGTTGAAACGGACAGGGCAAGAATGGCATTAGCTGAAGTAGGAGAAATTAATCGGAAAAAACAAAAGCTGGTAAAAAAAATTTAAGTTCGATTGAACATTTTATGTAAGCGTTTTGATGAGGACTAATCTGCAGATATTCCTAATTTTTTAAAGCAAATAGGTCAAAACATAAGAAAGAGGTCTTTTATATCTGAATAATTGCATTCTTAGATTTTTTAAATATTATAGATGTTTAAGATGTTATATTATTATTATAATATATTATATGTTATTGTATATTTTATTTTGTTTGTGCATAAAATATTAATTTGGAAACTTTTTTTACCGGGAACTTTTTTTTCGAGTTTTTTTTCCTGTTACTTTTTTTCCTAATATCATCTAACACCTAGTGCGAGTGCGAAAGTTGTGTGAACTCTCAAGCAATGAGCGAGTGCAAGTGACAAGTACTAATAACAAGTACTACGTATCATGTAAGCCCGGCATAAACAATATATTCTTAAATATTTAAAAAAAAAAGATAAATTCTTAGACAATATCTTAACAACAAAATTTTAAGTTGGTAAAACCACTGATTTATAATAAACAAGGTATCATTAAGCATGTATAAATAGGTACATTTATTGTAGAATTTTGTAAATTCAAAGAAAAATATTCATATTTAATTAATCATTTTTTTCAAATTAATTCAATATTACACTGACATGATGAAAAGATAAGTATTATGATTTTATATAATTTACATATTCATAATACAAACTATGTTTATAATTTATTTTTACTTACAATGTAATACATACAGATAAAAAAAATTTAAAACATTAACAAATCGGTTTAAACAAACTGTCAATGAATTAAGAACTTAAATTTAAATAATACACTTAAGTTACTTTTTAGCAATAAAAATTGTTTTATGAACATGATGTTTAGGATGATATTTTCAAGTTTAAATATTATTTGTAAAAGGGACAAGGTGAACTTGTAAACTAACAGATAATTAAATATTGAATTATTTGAAATCAATAATATTTATTCATGAAATAAATCATAGTATGAAAACATATTATCTGTTATTATGTACAACAAAATTAATTAAATTTAGTTCATTTCGTCATGTAGCTGAGCTAGCAAAGCTTTACGTTTTGCTTCTAAATCATCATCACTTAATTCAGCGGATTTCAGATTTTTCTTACTCTTAATTTCATCAAAGTCGGGTCTTCTTAAACTTGATGACTGTAAAATTAAATAAATAATCAATATGTTAATGAAATGTAAATATAAATCATAATTGATAAAATAATATGATATAATATGTATACATTTGGACATTTTAATATTAATACAGTAGAACTCTGATTATCCGTTAACACTTATTACGCGGAACGAATAAAAGATATGGCAGCCAAAAGGGCATGTGGTAAAGTTAAACAAAAAAAATGAACAGACTTTAATCTTGTAATTAAAAATATATATGTAGTAAATAATTGTCAATCATATGAATGTATGGATACATAATAAATGTATAGTAAATTTAAAAAAATAATAAATAATGCATGTTAAAATTATTGAAAAAATAAAAACATAATATGTATTTATGATCAAAAAAGTTTGTTTCTTATTTAAAAGCTGATGAATAATCAAATTTCTACTGTAGAATATTTACCCTTGAACGTGATCGGTTCAGAGGACTTTCAGAGTGCTTCTTCCTTTTTGACTTTTTATTCCTTCTTCTTCGACTCTCACTGTCACTTATAATTTCAGGAGAATCATCTTTGGATTTTTTTCTATATTTATGATCAGAATCACTGGAGTCCTAAGAATATATATAATAAAAATATATTTAAGATTATTGGGATAATAGGGAATGTAAAATTTTAAAAATATAATTTATTGGTATAATTAAACTTCATAGTGGTAAGACTTTAAACTAATTAAAAGATTATAATTAGAAAGCCAAACCTATTTAAATATTTTTTTTTTTTTTTGGTAGAACAAATGACTATAAAAATGATATATACAGCATAACTTTAAAATATTATCCGAAGACAACAGTAATATTATAAGATACTAAAAAATACATTCTTAACATGATTTTTTTTTTTTTTTTGGTTGCTTTTTATCATTTGTATGCTAAAATAAATGTATTTTTAGTTAAATAAGTATAAGTACATAATTTCTCCATAACATTAAATTAAAATACTTTAAATAAAAAATAAGTTCAATACATATACAATATACATTGCCAGGGTTCGAGACTTATACCACTAAAAATTATTAAAATAAGCGCTTAAAAAATCACTTAAAAACATTATAAGCACTAAAGTAAGCATTTAAAAATTTAAAATTAAGTAAAAATATTTATTCAAAAAATAAAAAGAAACTATAAAATTCTAAATAATAGAATCAAACAAAATCAAAATAAATTTTCACTTTCAAGACTTTAAAAGTTTTTATGGATTTTCTAAAAGATTTTTCTAAAAAATAAAATGTAAACTATTCTCTCTGTTCTTGATCATTCTGACATTTGACACAGTTCTATTTTCAGTTTTAGAATATTTTTACAATGAATATCCCTACAACAATGCCTTAGACGACGACGAACTACGTGACAATGTAAAGAATATAAGAATTATTTTTAATTTTAATTCTATCAGAAAAAACTATGCAGGAGAAAACTATAAAAACCTAAAAAAAACTGGCCAAATAAGCAAAAATAATCAGAAAAACTGGAAATAAGCATATTTTTTTGAAAAATAGCTGAAAAAAGCAAAAAAAGGCATTTTCAAATTTCAAATTGTACGTGTTACAACTCGACATACACTTCTATAACACTCTGTTACATTTTAAGTCAATCCATAAAAATAAGCAAATGCTTTAACTCCCAAGCCTTGAACATTACATTCAAAACCAGGAACTGTAGAGCATGTATATTGAAAAATTGACCTGTTCCCCAAAATACAATCTAGATACCGATCCCTATCAAAAACTATGCATAATGAAGATGATCAGAGCTATCCTTCTGGTCGAAATTAAATACACAGACATTAACCTAACTAAACGTCATGGTAAAATTAACATTCCTCAAAAATCTTAAAGTTGTGTACTTTTACATACAATTATTTCTAAAAAATGTTATACTGTAATTTTGAACTGAGGTGATAATATCAATATATTTATATATTTAATTAATACATTATGGTGCAAATTTTTTTTTGTAGAAATATTTATATCTTTTTTTCTCAGGAAAATGTAACTGTTTTTTTTGTAAAAAATATATACTTATTTTTTCAGTGAACAATTTTTATCATTTTACACATAATTTAGTTTTAATACAAATAAATGTCTAAGTAATAGAGCTTAGTTATTAACACTACTTAACATAAAAACTTACAAAAGATTTTGATCGAGATTTCTTTTTGTGTTTTTTATTTTTTTTGGATTTTTTCATTTTTGAATGATGATGATTACAAACTTCTTCTGTATCAACTTGGAATTCCTGCATAATAAACCACAATTATAAAAATATAATAATTTATACTATTATACATTAGTAAAATATTATTTTCAAATTATTTATATTTTTTAAATTATTAACTTACATGCACAAATGAGTGTTTATTTAAATAATTAGTACTATATACATCTAAAAATGTATATTTTCTAATTAAGTTTCTCTAAAAAATTATAGCAAAAAAAGTGTTATAAGATGACAAAAATGATTTAATTCCATGACTATATTTTACTATGTAAATATAAATTTATACGCATGAAGTCTTTTATATGTTTAAATTTATTTCAAGTAGCATAAAATATGATGATAACATCATATCTCAACTTATTTGAAATATTCAAAAAAACTGCAAGTTACACCATATAAATTCTAAGTTATATAGTAAATATTTTTTATTTTTAATTAAAACTGTATTACCTTAAATATATCCTTTAATTTTCTTTGTACATTCTTAAAACAAATCTAGAAGTTAGGAAGGTTTTAAAAATAATATTGTACAATATTCATCTCATTATAATTTGATGGATTTAGAACCTCATTATTTTATTTATTTCAAAATATTACAATTATATTATTCAATTTATGTAAATGAATATATTATATTATGTAAATTTAAAAAAAAATGTATTCCATGTAATTCGAAGAATATGTAGATAATAAATAAATTTTATCTTAGAAAAGACTGTCAAATGAACACTTGTTTTAATATGTTTTTATTATTATTTCCATACTTTACATATTTTCTATATTATATACTGTGTGTATACCTAGACATATCACTAATTAATTGAACATACTATACATATATATAAACATTTTATAAATGGTACATTACCTTAAAAATACGAAGTCTTTCAGATTCTAAAGTGATGGCTTGGAAAGCTTGGTGGTTCTCAATTTGTCCACGTACATCATCCCAATTTGATTTATAATCTACATCCATTTCTTTAAGCAACGTACGGAATGCAGTCTCTAATTTTCGTTGCCTTCTATTTTCTTCACGTAATCTTTCTTTCTCTCTTCCCTCGGCCTATTTAAAATTTCACAATGATAATAAATTGGTTAAAAACCACTAATTTGTTAATTACTTTTTCAATAAGTCCATGGTAAGTCAATTTCACATTTCCAGCATCTAAAGTTTCTGATCGTTTATCTAAACAAATTACCCGAGCAAATTCTTCAAATGTAGTATTAACCTGAAAAATGAACCGAATTGTAGTTCAATAGCTTTAATAAAATTAAAACAACATACATCAACTTCAAATGAATTTTCTTTGAGTATTTCTTTGATAATTTTCTTTTCTTCATGAAACCTTGATTTTAAATCCTCAACATAAAATTTAAAAAGATCTAAAGCTGTAGAACCTAAACACAAATTATTTTTATAATAAAATAATGCATACTAGTGTTAAAATATTACCAGGTTGGCCAAGAAGAGCAGAAAATCTTATATCTGTACTTATAATAGGATATAGTTCTTTCCATAAAGACACAGAAGTTAATTTTCCTTGTTGATGAAGTTCTTCCAAGAACATCTAAAATATAAAATATCAATAAATAATTGTAAGACAGATCCATTTAAAATACATACACCAAAATTATCACGGTTTTTACGTTCTTGTTGTTTTCTTCTTCTTCTTTCTCTTTCTTTATCATGTTCTTCTTCTTTTTCTAATTCACGAATGTGATCTTGAAATACAGTTAAAGCATCTTCTTTTTCCATGCCTACAAAAGAATATACAATTATTATACAACAATAATGCAACCATAAATCAATATAATTTGCTACCAATGCCGCAAAAACCGGGTGTACTGAGTGTGTCGCGTACACAAGCCCCCCAAGGCTTACATGCATTTAGGAGGACCCCTAGTCCTAGCCTAAAATAAACTACACATTACAAACACACAATTATTTAATAATATTATATTATTATTATTTTATAATAAAAAGAAACTTTTTTAAAATTCAGGTAAGGATGTTAAAATATTTTAGAGTAATATAATATTTATTTAACAATGAGTCCATTGAGTATTTAATTTAAGTAGGCATACAACATACCTACCTAAACTACATAAATATGTAGTGAAGTATAATATACAACAATTATAGGTATTTAATTTGATATATATACACATTTCATACACTAACTGGTGTAAAACGTGGTTTAAAACCTAAAAAAATTGATACTTAAAAAATAAGACCTACAACAAAAATAAATCCTGGGAAGGGGCCTAATATAATTACAGCATACGGGCTTCCTATTTTGTAATTGCGGCACTGTTTGCTACTAAGAAATAAAATGTATTTTAGCTGACCTAATAATTTTGGATCATTAACAAAATTTTGATTGTTAAGAAGCATTTCTTGAACTTGGTACCAAGTGGTTGTATGATCAACTAGTGTCATAGAATCCAATACTGCAGCTAATTGTTTCATGTTACGTTTTTTTTGCAATTTAGAATCTTCTTTTTCTCTTTTAGCTAAATTAAACATAACATCATCGTATACATCACGTCGATCTATTTCAGATACATTCCTCCAAATCTAAAAGCAAAAACCATAAAAGTATTAAATCAAATTGTATACTGAATTATTAGTAAGACACATTTATAAATGTCACTTACTAAAAAATATTATTAACATAAATATTATTAATATAATTATTGTTTATTCACAAAAAACAAAGGCACAATAAAATTTGTAAAAACAAGAAAAAAAAGAGAGTAGGTATGTAAAATAAAAAAAACTGAAACCTACAGTTTTACCAAAATTAAATATAAACTAATATTTCATCCACCTACAATCTAATTTATAATTCAAGTTGATAAAAATTAAATTTATAAAAATAAATATATTAAATTTATCTAAAGAAATATTTTAGGTATTATGGATTTGTTGTTTAAAAATAAAATAAAAAGCATTAGTTAATTTCAGTTATTTGATATAAAGTTAATAAATAGAACTTGAAAATATAACTTTAAAAAAATAATACATAATGAAATCAATGTTTATATTAAATATAAACAAAAATGTTTTAAATTAAAAACAAAGATCATTGTATAAGAAAATTACTGAATTTACCCAATGTAACAAAGCAAACTGATTTATATTTGTTTCTTTTTAACAGATGTTAAAAAAATTCCAAAATCTAGTGATTAAGTAAAATAATTTTAGTTTAATTTAAAGAAAAGCTATATTATAACATAAAATTGTAATACTACTATGTTATTTACTTACATCTAAATGCTCATATTTTTCTTCTAGTCTATAGTATTTAGTCTTTGAAGTTACATCTTCATTTTTCATTAAAAACTTTTCAAGGTCTTCTTTTGCTTTTTTAGCTTTCAAACGATGTTCATCTTTTTCATCTTTTTGTCTTTGTGTTTTATAAGCATTAAAAAGTTGTCTTTTTTCATTCAACTTTTTTACTTGAGGGTAAAGTGGATCACGGCTAATGATTTTAACAGTTTGATCCCATGAAGCATTACTAGGAATATTCTAAAAATCATAAACAATATGTATTCTTATTTTTTAACTTGTATGTGCTTAATTCTTTTCATATTTCAGTAAGTCCACAAACCTTTTTTTTTAGAAGTTCTTTAAATGCATCAATTAATTCTTGTTTATTTTTTAAAATTGGAACATCAGGAATTTGGTTTTTATTTTTGGACCCTTTACCAGATATATGATTAGTAGGTCTATTTTCATCAGGTACAGCTATTGATGCTAAAGTTGCAGCCATTGCTTGATCCATGGCTGATCCAGAATCTTAAAATAGTTACTTGTAATTAAATGCATATTGTTTGCATACATATTAAAATATTTAATCTAAAAATAGCCACTATAGCATTAATTTTTTTCATCAAAAATCCGTGTATATTTTGGAGTAAAAATATTACAAATATTTTATTACTAGTTTAAGTTTTTTCTATAAGTATATAGAATTGGCTGCATACGAATTGTATCCCTAAAAATAAAATATGCATTGCAATAACAGAGTTGCATCCGCGGTTTTGGCATAGCATGTCTGAGTTTGTGTTCCCAATATTTATTACATAATAAAGTCTATAATGTTTAGTGATAAGCTTGTAGATTATATAAATTATCAATACCTTATTCGTAAATTCTACTTTACTATTTATTGTTAGAAATTAATTTTATATACGTTAGCATCAGTTTCACTGCAACATTCACTTTAATCATTTAATGTTCAATCAGATATAATACCATTGACTAAATATATAATTATAATATTAAAGTATTTATAATCAATGATATTATTTTTCATTGCAATTTTACAACAATAATATAATAATAGAAAATCATAAAATAATTAATTTTAAGTAAAAAAATAAACAATTATATTGTACTAATAGATATTAATTTGAATCCCAAAAGTTTTTAAAACAATTTGGAAGAAATACACTTGGCAATAACCAATTTGGGTAATTTGGGTATAACTACTAAAAAAAAATTGATGTAAGAAATTGCAACTCAAACAAAATATTATTTATGGGCACAATTCGAATGCACCAATAAAATTATAGTCTATCGATTTAAAAAATAATAAATCTAAGATGAAATATATATGAGAATTTCATAATGAAAACTATTTAATCATTCTATAATATCTAGAATTAGCAATATGAGAAAGCATTTATTAAGTTATTCAATAATAATACTGTAGGAAACCTTCAAAATTGCATGAAAAAATTGATTTCAACAATACTTTATGTAAGCTTAATATAGTATAATTAATTTGGATATCCTAATTATTTTAAAAATATAATGTCATATAACAATTTTTTTTTTTAATAAATACACTACATAAACTGGTTAAGCAAATACATTTTCTTATTTTTAAATCTAAATTAAAATGTATGAATTACTTAGGACCTTATTAGAATCAAATAAAACTAAATAAATAAAATTTACATGCATATTATTTATAAATAACTGAGTTTGATGCTATAAGATATTTTATTAAGATGGAAGAAATAATTTTTTAATTCATGTTCTAAATTAACTAAATTATAAAAAAGTATTATAATTAAAATTGTTAAGAGTAAATTTTTAAAACTTTAAATTAAATAATTTATTAATGTATCAATGTAAAAATTAAAATGTCTTAAAAAGTTTGATCTTTACTATTTATAATTGAAGCCAAGCAGTAAATATTGCTTTTCAGCCATAAATGTTCAATCTACTAGAACTTGTTATATCTGTATGATGAAGAATTAGAAATAAAAACAACAAATCATAATGAAACTTGTCTTTCTAATTTATAATACTTAAGTAAAATATAAAATAAATTATTACCTAAAGAATCTGATCCTCTATCAATTGGAAGTTCTATAGCCTGCTGTGTTAAAGGTACTTGACTAAAATAAATTAATCATAATTTTAAATATATAATATTAAAAATTAAATATAAATATTATATAAGGTAATTATTTACATTTCATGTTCAGAGGCTAACTTTAATTTTAACTCTTCTAATTCAGGTGGTACAGTCCAACTTGATTCTTTAGTATTAATGTTATGATAGTATATAGCACCAGTATCTGATTTGTATTCTTTCCAAGGACTTTGTTCTAATAGTAACTAAAATGATAATTATTTATCATAGTATCAATAAAATAATATAATTTGAAATGTCTCACAAACCTCTGCCTTTGATTTTAACTCATTTGGTTTATCCCAAGAGCTTTGTTTGGTTACTGAATTATAATAATATGATCGACCGTCTGGAGCCTTGTGTTCAGTCCAATCACTTGGAGGTTTAGTTTCATCACTACATAAAATCGCACACATTAATAAAGAATAAGCAACTACTTATTTTCCTGTTGAATAAATGAATATTATTACATAACAGCAAAATATATAATTAGAAAGCTCATCATTAGTAATATGAATGTACAAATGTTAGTACATATTTTTTCATAAATAAACTAATTAATGAAATAAAACAAATTCATAGGAAACCATGATTCTCAAATAAATTTTAAATGTTTACTGCATCAAATACCACTTACCCAAAATAAAATCAAGAGCTTTTAATCAAACAATTAAATAGTTTGATTTATTTAAAATATTCTATTTCTAGTAAATAAATGTTGAAAACGCAAATGTTTAAAATTTAATAATGATTTATTGTTCAATTATTATAACTCTTACCAATCGCAGTCCTATTCTCTCGGGTGTCACCACCAATCATAGAAACTGTAGTACCGACATTCAGCAAAATCAATAGGAATCGTGTATGGCCTAATATCAAAGTTTATCATATTTTAAGTCTAGAATGTTAAGGGCCAGTTACCAATAAACATGCATATATAAAACGAAAATTAATAGAACTCAATATGCTTAATAAAAAAATTAATTAACTTTAGTAAAATAAAGAAGTTTATAGTAACAAATTGTTTAAATTTATATAGAAAAAAAAAATTAGATACATTTAAAAAGCTTTAGTCTAATTATTTTTTCTTTGCCATAATATATTGATAAAAACGAAATTATAATATATTATTATTTAATTAAATCTTAAGAAAGTTCATTTTCCATGTATATATATATATATATATAAATAATAACTAATTTTTAACATTATGAAATCCCATTCACAATACTCAAACACTTTTTATTTTCAACATAACATATTATTAAGTTAATTATTGATTGCAACAATTATTACCTTACTGTTTTAGAATTAAAGATATTATATTATCATAATTTGAGCATTCATAATCAAATGCTTAACTAAGAATATAACCTATTTATACATCACTAATAGACAAATAATTTTGAAAATAAAATATTACAAGTAATTTTAAATTGTTTTTTTTAATTATAAATGCAATGTAAAAAATATATTTTATTTTACAACAAATATAGTATCTATTAATGGATAAATGCATGCAGTATGATTGATTTAATTTATTAAAATACAAATAATCACAGATAAATAATTATTAATAATAGTTAAAATATTTGTGAAATGTTATACTTACGTTAATGGTTGAGGAATGGACTTGGCAAAAGATACTGGAGCCCCAACAATTTCTCCTAGCAAACAAAAAAAAAAACATAATAATGTATCATTTTAACTGTGTCAATTATTACAAATAAATATCTTTTAACTATAGATATATAAGCTCCATAAATCAATATTGGAGGTCATATATCAACTGAAGTACATATACATTATTTTCAGAAAGTATATAGATCAT
Organism: Sipha flava; assembly: GCF_003268045.1. Lineage (NCBI taxonomy): Eukaryota > Metazoa > Arthropoda > Insecta > Hemiptera > Aphididae > Sipha > Sipha flava. The sequence continues at coordinate 1,940,186 of NW_020273126.1, forward strand.
AAGTCAAAGAATAATTGATAATATTATAAACAGTGCGGTATGCTGAACATTTTATGATTAACTATTCCAATACCATAAGAATGAAGAGACCCTTATTTTCATTAGATTACATATATTTTATAAAAAATCAAGAAAAATGGTATTGTAAATTTCAAGGCCATCAACACTTAAAACTATGCTTTTAACATAATTATAGCCAAAAATGTATTATTAAGATAACTGATTTATTAAATATAATTTTACTTTTTTTCTTTTCTTAAATAAAATAATTGATACATTTTATTATCAACTAGTACCCTAGAATTTTGAATTTTATAGTTTATAACAAGTCTACATATAATATACATATAAAAAGACTACCTACATAAGATTAGAAAAATAACACTAATGGAAATAGCATATCAAAATATATAAAATAACATAAATTAATCAGATCTAAGTTTACAATGCATAGTATGCCCAAATGATCAGTCAAAAATTCTTAAGACTTACAACCATTAGTTTAACAGAAATAACAAAATATTAGAAACATAAACATATTAATTTTAAATGAAATTAAGAGAATCAAAATAATGTTTACGATAATAAATAATAATTTCTTATAGTCATACTTTGCACACTTATCAATTACACGATAACCATTAATCAAACAACATACTACAATACAGGAATTAAACCATTTACCTGGCATGTTCATACCGTAAGGAGGCATGAAAGGTGGCGGTATACCAGGTGGTCCGATGCCCATCGGCGCAGCAGCCATGAAACCAGGCGGTATAGCACCCGGTGGGAAGCCCATCTGCGACGACGGTGGCGGGTACGCTGGAGGCGGTATCATCGGAGGTGCTATCCGGGTGTTCAGCTGCGCTGCGGAATTCGGAGATTCCTGGAAAACGTCAAATCGTCATTAGGGTGAACAACAGTTGGGGCGCAGACATCGATAGCGGTCCATCGGCAGGGCATTGGCAGGCGGCCGGGCTGTACTAACCATAGCGAATTCTACGATCTCCAACGATACATCAACACATCGGCGAGCTGAGGAGCATCAACGACCGCGATGAAAAGCGAACGCCAGGACGTGGCGGGCACAGGGCACAGCAGCGGTATTCGCCTGGCGACCGGGAAAATTAAGGGCAACGGGAAAAGGGGGAAAGAAAAAAAATAGTGCAAAAGACGATACGAGAAACACCGACAGCGGTAACGGAAAACGGACGGATAACAGGATGACGCGATAATGAAACGGCGGCGAGCGGCAGGGACGCGGTACGAACGGAAACGATAGTGTGCACGGGGAAAAAATGAACGTGATATTATTATTATTACTATTACTATTATTGTTGTTACGTTATTTTGATTCCGTGCGCGGACAGACGGATCCGCTGCGTTTATTTTTCGTCGGATGTTACATTCGGTGTCAGGCGATTGAAGTTGGCAACGGCAGCCCGGACGGTGCGTGCCATGCGCCGCTGACAATCGGCTACCGCCGCCGCCACCCGCTCGCCGCGACCGGCACCCGAGCGCCATGATAACCAGCGCTAGGAAGGCAAGGAGATTCCGAAACTCTGTCCGGGACGTTGTATACACGCGCAACTTTTTGGCGGCCGTCCACTTGCGGACCGTCGTTGTGTTCGGCCGGAACGCGGTGTCGGTCGTCCGCGGTGCCGAACTTAAACGTCTCAGGGCCCCGAGGTCAGTGGCGGTTCTTGAGAAGCCACAACAG
>NW_020273126.1:1946905-2007821 GCF_003268045.1 Sipha flava
GCTCCAATTATTGATCACAGGTGCCCATAAACCGTTAGCAGTCGAAGGTGCCGAGAAAAAACCATACGAGACTTGTGGAAAACCTATTCGTCGGGACTAATGTATCGCGGTATTAAAATAAAAAATTCAAGTCTTGTTTATTCGATTTATACGTTGAATTGTAATAATTGTTTAATCTTAATAATAGGACTTGAAAGTGCTTCAGGCACCCCCCTGAAATGGTATAGGTCCACGCACACCTCTTACAGAGTTCTTCCGGTCGCGTCCGAACCACCCGGGTCAGGTTGGTTTTTGATTAGTTTTTTGTTATAAGCAGGACTCATAACTTATAGAATTTACATATTTTTTTTTTGAGAGATCCTAAGAATACCTATGTCAACTACAAATTTGTTTTAGATAACTAAGATTTTTAAATATGGAATTTTAGATTGCATATTTTGCATATTTCAAAGTATAAGTGCTATTTTACTTTTTTAAGTCTTTTTCAATTTGTAGCGTTTAAAACATTTTTTTCTTAATAATAACAAGTAATTATAGTAGTATTAACTCTTATATTTATAATTAATTCATGTTAATTAACTAATTCTTCTTCTTTTGGTTTAAATTATATATATATCTGCGTATCATACAGCGACGCAATTAGAATTTTAATAATAAAAACTTTAAATTTTTTTTTTTTTTATACATGATACGTGAAAATTGTTTTTTTATACATATATTTTTGTTAATAATAAATGATAATTGTTTATTTTTCATATTATATTTATTTTTGCTTATTTTTGTACATTTACTACATATTTAAGCGCTTATATGAATATTTTTAAGAGCATATAACTACTTTTTTTATAGCTATAAATTATGAGTCCTGATTATAAGAATAATTTTTTTTAAATTTTAAAATGTTGCAATTGCAATCGTGATAAATACATTGCAAATCAGTGTTTTTCGACGTATAGATCTCGTCCCAATTTTTGATCGAAAATAATCTTAAATGCGCCTCCGAAAAACAAAAAAAAGTCGATTTGACATTTTTTCCTTAGACTACCTACATATCTGTATGAAATAATAACCAAGAAAGTCATAACAATTCAATTTTTATTCAATTTAGAAATCATATAAATATTTAAAAATAATTATATATTTATATATTGTAATAAGGTAAAAAAAAAAAATGTTTTATGTTTTTTTAGCCATATGCATTAAAAAAAAAAAAAAATGCTTATTTTTAAACAAAATTTCGCATAATATTATGACTTGTTATTAACACAAGTAAAAGGTGTAAGTATATTACTTTGTTGAAAAGTAATAGTTTCTTTCATTATTATGGTAATTTAAAAAAATTAAAAATGCATAGTTTCCGAGCGTAGCATCTGTTGAACATTGTTTTCGAAAAGACAGCACGCAGAATCGGCTAAACATCTTGGGTCGTCTACGCACAAAAATTGAGAACCGCTGATCCAAACAATATATTACAGTGGAACCTCGATAAGTCGAAATTCAAAGAAAATGCAATTTTTTTCGACTTACCGAGGTTTCGCCTTACTAAGGTTTTCGTGATACCAAGGTTTTAGAAAAAAAATTTGACTTAAAGAGTTTTTAAAATGTATGTATGTATTAAAGTTTTTAAGTAGCAACTAGCAATCAGTGCCGGTGCTAGATATTGCGGGGCCCTGGACATTAGCCTTTAGGATATAAAATGTCAATGTGTCTCACGGTATTAAAATGATAATTTAAAATCACAGGGACCCTTTAACAAGCGCAGGGCCTTGGAAAAATATCCCATTTGTCCTCCCCTAGCGCCGGCACTACTGGCAATACCGACACAAATGAAAAATATTGATGTGTGCCAAGATTAGTTAATACATACGATAATAAACACAATAAATGCGATCAGTAAATAATCATCGGAACGTTTAAACAAATGTTTATAAAGCTATCCGTCATTATTCGTCTATATTCGAAGCACAATATGTTCGAGTTATCTATAGTTTTTTTCGAGTAATCGAGGTTTACGCAAGGGAATAGAATTTTTTTCGACTTATCAAGGTTTTTGACTTATCGAGGTTCCACTATATATCCGAGACCACGCTTGAATTCGTGTAGCACCAACACGATTTCACCACGTATACCGTCGTTTAGATTTCCGTGTTGGTTTTACACAATTGTTAAAAAATAAAAAATAAACAAAAAGTATACAGACACTAATAAGAACGGCATATTCGACGGTTAAAATATATCACGCACACCGTATGTTTTGCCGAAATTTTATGTTGACTTTAGATTTATAAGTCAATTTTCAATTGTAATTAAATTATTTCATCGGATCATCATTCGTATATTGTAGCGTGTATACACGTATAGCTAGTATATGGTATACGAATTCCGATAAAAGTAAGTTGGATTTAATGTTGTAAAATATTACTTTGGTAGAAACGAAAATTTAATCCTATTAAATGTTGGCAGAAACGAATATTTACTTTTTAATATAAATAATAAATAATTGATGCCCATATAATATGTTCATGAACGACCTTTAAACGAAGAATTTGGGCACTCGTGTTCTCCCTAAAAAAAAGAAATTGTACGTTGGAATTACATCGAATTTCGTACTTTTATATAAAACTGAAATAAAAATTTAACTACTTAATAAAAAAAAATATTATTTAATTAATTGTTTATGATATGTAAAAAATAATGAGATCACGTTTTATGTTTCTATACTGCTAGCGTTTCGTCTGATTTATGATATTTCTGATTTACAATACTTCATAATACGATTTTCAACATCAGAAGAATAATAACTGCAACGATCGTTCGGCATACTTATACGTCAATTTCATTCTATAACCACTCTATCTCAAATCGCGTTATCATTTTTAATTAGTGTAAGGCTTGTAATAGCATGCAATATGCTGAAACATTTTAATTTAAATAAATAATAAAAAAAAAAATGTTAGTTTCAACAAACTAAATGATAAATTTGTTGAAACTAACATTTTTTTTTTTATTTCCTAACTAAATGATAAATTAGGAAAGAAAATTTAAAATTTAAAATCCTTCCCCAAAATATTTTTTTGGCTACAGTATTGCTTTTAGATGATGAATAGCTCGTAGCTTATTAGAAGAAGCTGATACTGAAGTAGAGAAAAATTGAACTAATGATTTGACTAAAAGTGAAAATGCCTCATCTAATTCTGAAGTTTTTTATGCGTTAGATTTGGAGTTTAAAGGTTTGAAAGGCAAGAAGAATCGAACATCACTCAATTATTTCAGTTAAGGAAATTGAGAGACATAGCTAGTCTAATGAGAAAGTCTACTATAAAGCAAACTAAAATATCATAATTTTTCAAAATAAAATAAAGAATGTGCCAAATCAGCTACTTGTTTTTTTTTTTTTAATTTACTATTTTATGTATATCTTATTATTTTTCAATGAAATATTATAATAAAATGATTTGTTTACTCTTACAAATTTCAAATAGTATTACACATAAATAAAAAATACATCCATACAATATACGAGTATTCATACAATTATATAACTTTTGATATGTCATATGTCAATCAACCGGATATTGCTTATCCGGACCACCCTTGACATTAATTATTCCCGTTGATTGGAGTTTTACTGTATATTGAATGTATTGAAGAGGCCTTTAGTTCTTATTTTATTTTCGTCCATAGTCAAGGAGCAAATATCGTACATCCGATATAAATTCAACAAATTTAAATACTAAAAGTTGTATCTGTGTATGAAAATATCTTATACGTGTAATTAAGTGACAATATCACTTTTATATTGTTATTTTATTACATTCATAATATGTATTAATTATTATCTGTGTAAAATTCCTGTTGCACACCCTAACCTAACCCAGCAACTCAGGGCAAATTTAAATGAACTTCTAAATAAAATCAGTATTTGTACTTCACTACATGCTTGTTCCTTTGAAAAATTAATATAGGCAACTTAATATACAAAACATACAAGGAATTTTTGTATTGAAGATTATTTTTAGCGATAATTTTAACTACGCTTTGATTGCAAAGAGGTTTTCATTACTCATTCACTTTGAGAGCATTTCAGTGTCACTAATCTTCAGAGACGTTAGGAATTCGAGAGTTATTTTACGAATTTCTCAATAGTTTTCTGTATAATTGCATAAAGAAACTTAAGTGACGTAAAGTTATAGAAATACGGCAAAATATACGGTACACCATTTTTCGGTAAATTCGTGACTAAAAAAAAAAAATAAATAAATAAAATAAAATAACCGCAGAGACTTGAAATTTTTACTGAATGTTAATATCATGATGATATTATCATAATTTGTTATGGATAGTATGAAATTCAAAGTTTTTTTTTTTTTTTTTATAATGTAAATAAAACATAAGTTGTTTTGGTTTCTTAGAATTTTCCAAAAAGGTCGTTAATATATTTTTGGTTTCACAAAATTTGTTGAAATAACATATTTTCAAGAGCAATGATAATTTTTTTTAATTTAAAAGACCAACACATTGGTTACTATTCATCCATCCCTGTAACTCATCCGCCGAACAAGAAACGCTTTTTTTGTATCTGTTTAAGCACAATATATGTTATTCTTTTGTTATAAAATATAATACTTTCGAAATAATTCTTTATAAAACAATTAATTTTAACCGTTTCCGTTGCACCGCTACGTAATAATTTTTATGTTCCATATCGCACTACAAAAAAAAAAAAAAAAATTGATTTCGTAGACACGAAACGGTACATTAAAATTTATAACAATATTGATGTAATGTTTTGTTTGACTAAAATTAGTTTCGAATCCGACGAATGTAGAAGATTTGTGCTGTCAACTTTGGCTTCAAATGAAAAAACGTACCTTGTTTATCAATTTCAGCCATTGACTGTCGCACCTACGTGTATATTTTTGTACACGTGTGCGTGCGTGGGGTGTACGCCTGAGTGTATAATATCGATGTAACAAAGGGTTGGACGGAAAGTTTCTTGCTCGGTCCAATGCTCGGGTTGTGTGTCGATTTACAAAAACCAGTCACGTGACGCGAAATGCAGAGGACTAAAGGAGGGTCTAGAATGTAATTTTCTCCGTACGAGTCCCCGGGGGTTTTACCTATACTGATCTTTCGTTTATCTGCCACGTGAAAAAATGCGATGGCCGCGAAAAAAAAAAAATCATACTACTTTAGCAGTAGTATTCTCCCTACGGTTTTTTTCCTCACAAAACAGACAAATGAAATGTGTAACACACAGCTAGTGGTGATACGTTTTTCTATTGAATACTACGTTTGGTTTTAATAAAATATCGGCAACGATTCACAAAGCTCGGTACGTTACAAGCGGATTTAAATATTTGTCGAGCCTGCTTGCACGGTGACGCGGTGTACACTAACGCACGTTTTTCACAAATATTCAATCCATGTCCGCGGGTAATGTTACGTTGTACATTGTAGTTCTCTGCGCTGTCTGGTCCGGTGTTTTTCAATTTAATGTGGTCCAGACCGGTGCGGTACCCTTGTCTGAAAAAAAAAAAAAATCAGTCCGGTCCGTCCGCCTTCGGTTCAATAAGATAATAATGATCTTAATTTTGAACAACAATTTCATACGATTTGACACATATATACATTACATAGTGAAATAATACCCAACATAATATGTTATTTGAACTCGGATTATAATGTTTCATCACAATAGCTCGTCGCGTTTCTGTGTGACTTTATTGGTGACATAATATTTACTTATTATGGAATATAGATCCAGGATTAGAATTCGAGTAAATGGTTGCGAATTGTTTTATCTAACATCTGCGTTATTTCCAAATGGTATACAATATACGTTTTGGACAGTTTTATAATTATATGGTTTTATAATTTATTTTGAACATTTTACGTCTTGATGTAGTATGTGAAAATTTAAGATCACCATCCCCATTTGATAAGTAATTATTTTAAACTATATATTCTCAACCCGTACGAAAAAATATACATTCCGGTAGTTAGTACCCATACAGTTAATTTACTTAAATTATTGAGCTTTAGTTGGATTTTTATAACTTAAATATAAATTATATATAATATAGCATTTTGAAATTAATTTTGAAATTACCCGAAGGAAGACGACGGTCTTCGAAAACTATATACGCAAGGAGGGTGGGGGAGGGGGATTTGAGAAACGGTTTGAGTAAAGCGAGCGCAGTTTTGCGGCTAGTTATATGTCTCGGATTTAGTTGGATCGAAAGAGAAGAAAAATAGGCAATAATAACCCCGTGCGCGATGTTCGGTTTCAAACGGGTGGTATGAACGCGTAAATCGGATCACGGAATTTCCAGGGCGCCTTGAATGTTTTCACATGTCTACGAAAATCGCACCGACATGTTAAACGGAGCGGTGGCGTAAAAAGTTGTGTTTTTCGCGTATCGGTCGAAAAATAATGGATTCGAATACTCAACGCTGACCGGTTAAGTATTCGCGTGCGGTGAGAAATGAAAACAGCAAGTCGCGTCGTACCAGTGGCGTAGCTACACAGGGAAAGGCCTCAGTACCGTATGGCTCTCAAACTTATATTATCCTTACATGAAAATTCAAGGTATACACATTACCTTGTTTTTTTTTTTTAACATGAATAGTTATTTATTACGAAATGATAAATAAAATTAATTTACAGATAACAGATGTGCAGAGTAAAAAGAAAATGCCGTTTATTAGAAGGTACCTATTACAAAAAACAAACAAAAATTGCGTGTATTATTATTGTTCTGCTTCAATACTGATTGTTACTGGAACCACTACGTACGATTAGAAAAGTTAAATACCATCAACATTGTTAATTATTTTAGGGAAGCATAGTTTCAGAAATGTTCAATGTGCCTCCTGTGCTTCGGGGGCCCAGGGCACTGCCCCGCTTCGCACTATAATAGCTACGCCACTGCGTCGTATCCGTCGATATGACTACGCGGCGGTGGCGACGGCGGCAGCGGCGACAGCGGCGGCAGCAACAGGGTTTCGATCTCACGAACCGCGGTAATATAGTACAGTAGATGTCGCCGTTCTATCGTTCCAGACTCTCATCGTCAGCAGCAATTGTAACAGTTATTGTTTAAGATCGTTCATCGTTATAACTAGGGCTGTGAATTTAATGCACTAAAAAACCTTAAAAAATGCATTAAAAATGTCAAAAAAATGCAATAAAATATGCACTTGAAATGCAAAAAATTCAATATAAAATGCCAAAAATTATAGTATAAAATTAATTTAAAATGGTTTTTAATTTAATTTTTATATTTTTATTAATAACAGGTAAAGGATATTATGCATTAGTACATTACATACATAAAAAAGTGTAAAAATATCTAAAGAGCGATTATTATTGTTTTTCTCGTAGCTTTCATACACACACACACACACACACACACACACACACACACACACACACACATATATATATATATATATACACGTATATACAGGGTCGGATCTGGAGGGGCAATCGGGGATTTATCTCCGGGCGTAACATTTTAGAGGGTGTAATTTTCGTAATTATTAACAACTAATTTGATATTTTTAACTTCGTTAAGTACTGATATTAGGTTAAAACTCAATAAGTACGATTGTATATTGATTATAAGAACACAATTTATTTGAGTATTTTTTTATTAGTCTATGGATAGGGCGTAATTTTAACATTTTACCCGGGCGTAAAAATTTCTAGTTCCATCTTTGCGTATATATATTAATTTTCAAAGATTTAATGCTTTTACACATTTATTATATTTCGACACACACACACATATATATATATATATTATTTATTTAAGATTTTAGTGTGTTTTAATATATAATATTTACGCATTAGCCTAAAGAATTCACTCAGTCATTTTCCCTAGCCCATTGTACAAAAATACCACAAATTAATTTATATTTTACGAATAAAATATTAGTCCAAATGGCTTGCAGTTATACGAGTATGTTATTGCAGCACAAACGTTCCTGGTGCTAACGTACTTCATTCCACCTGGTATATAATAGAAAAATATTGAACTTATTCAAGTTCTGCAAGTGATATGAAGGCAGCCACCAAACAGCAGTTTGATCATATCTTATAGCGATTTATAGTTTCAATTAATAATGTACTTATTTCGATCAACGATTCAAATTATTGACAACAATAAGTTTACATCTACATTTACCACGTGTACAATTTTATATATAATCCAAAACACTTGAAGTCCTTACGAGTATAATATAATCACGCATTGACCGAATACATCGTTTACTAATTTGCATTTGACGTGCACCGAGTTGCATGCTGCATGTCTACTGCTACAATTGCTGTAGCAGTACGCTTTATGGTTGTACGGCCTTGAGGGTGAATACTGATTATAACTTTAGGGTGAGTGAATCGAAAACCCGTCATTTGCTTCAAACATCCCCTTAACACTTCACTATCTCGTTCGATAAGCAAACAACAAAAAAAAAACACTCTTTTCGCAAAAATGTTTTCCAATACGACTTCAAATTGGTGTTCGAATTTTTTCAATGGTTTACGCGTTTTATATAAGATCGTTTTCGCACAACCTTAAAATTATAATGTATACGACAGTTCAAATCCAGTACTCGAATCGAGAGTAGAACGAGCTGTCAACGATTTTTCTAAGTTATCATTCTTAATTATTTTTATTATTGTTTTAACGGAGTGTAATACTTACGGCCGGGGCGTTTAGTATTCTGTATGCATTTTATTTTTAAAACTGAACTGTTTTTAAGCTTTTTAGATTTTCCACATTGTACAAAAGATCGTGATTAAGAATTAAAAGAACGGGCTTCAGTGGATTGAGAAAGGCAATAACGTTGTGACGATTTTGGTACTGGCATAATTTTTTTTCGCTTGATTTCATTATACACCGATTTTATCACACTTGTCGAGATCACGATTAGCGCAACGACTACCTGTTATCCTTAAACCGAGGAAGTTTTTCAAAAAAAGATTTCGCATAAAATAATCAAAACGTAGTAGGTACGTAAATATAATGTTAAACGAAACACATTGAATAAAAGTACACGTTTTCGTTGCGGTCCCTCTCTGACGTCGTCGTTGCGTACGCGTAGCGATATTTATTTATTATTAAATTCTACCGCACCGACGTAGACCAACGGAAACGGTCGTTTGGGGTGGGGGAAGGGATGTATCACGAGCTCTTACGTGGACTATAAACATCTCGTATATATTATAATGATATGTACCCATGTTATGCTTATCGATTAAAACAACATGTTGTAAGGCGCTTATATATTATATGTGCGCATATATCAGTGGTGACTAACATGAATAGGTTCATGTTAGGGCCACACGGATAAGTACAATAATTCCAAAAGCTGAAATGTTTATAGGTCATTTTTAAATAATTTCATAATTTTTTTATACCTAAACATATAAGTAAAAAATTAAAATTAAAAATAATATAACAATACGATAAGTTTATTTTAATTTTATGAATAAAACGCGAGTCGCGTCTAACAATGACGAAAATCACGTGTGGCTCGTGAGCCGCAAGTTGGCCACCCCGATATATATCGTACAGGGGGGTGGGTTTGTGCAACGGAATGACCCATATATCAGCTAAACCTGATACTAATACTATTATGATTGAAACGCCTGACGATGACGCGTGGTGCGATGATGGATATTTCGCAGGACAACGTCGTGACGATGAGGCACGGGGGGAGGGGGCGTGCGGGAGTCGAACTTTCATCCTGCGATCCGAAGAATATTATGCGATTTTTGCCCGGGACATTGCAAATACCGTGATTAACGATGTGCGCAGAGGTACGTTGAACTCTCGCGGTACGAAAGTAATAATATTATTGCCGTGCGAGTAGTGGTGACGCGTGCTTTTAATAAGAGAAAAATTAGTAGTAAGTACATAAATATACATACATAATATATATTTTTTTCACGCACATTACGTTTCATACCAAGGCTTATTTTAAGGATTTTTACCTACTGCCTAAACACACCTAAAATTTGTTTTATGAAATTTATTTCGATTATAATACTTACCCCCACTCCAAATAAATTGTACATTGATATTTTAGAATTTTGAACATCGCGTGATAAAATATTAAAAAAAAAAAATACAGATCTTTTCCGTTATAGGTGTAACACTATTTAAATTTAAATTTCATGGATTAATCAATCATGGAAGTAGCAAAGATTGTAAACTTACATAATTATTACCTATTAGGTACTAGGTTGGGTATATAAATTACATACATTTCAAATACTCAGTATAAATTCAATAATTTCTACAAGGAAAATTATATTATTGTTAGGTGACCATATTCATAAAGTTAACTGCCCTTTTTATTTTTCTTATTACCTAACTTGGGTCCTACTGGCCGTTAAAATAAGACCAATTTCATACGATATATTTCTGTTCCCCGCTGCAGGGCTACTTATTATTATTACGGTCGGGATTACATTTCCATACAAGTAATATTATGTTTTTGTTATTATTATTATTATTTTTATTGTTATTATGGATACGGGGAAATTCAAAACGGGGGTTAAAAGGCTACGACCGTTAGCGATTCCAATGCATACGTATGTTCAATGGACTAACAATATATTTTTCGTTCAGATAATTAGATATTGATTAATACCAGAAAATTAATATATGTAACGAGAAATCTCTAACAATTCCTTTGAAAACAGTTAACTATTGGCTGATATATCTGCAGGGGTGCATTTTTTTTTTTTAAGTAAAAGTTTCAAAAAGTTAACGAATAAATTTTAAAATATTATTTTATCAGTATAACTTAATATTATTAACATTTTAACAAGTGTTTTTTTTTTTTTTTTTTTAGAATAAGTTTTTCCGACTAACCAACAAGGTGGTCGTTATCTTTGTCAGCATAACAATTATTAAAGAACCATAGGTGAATTACTGTTGGTTTTTTTCCGTTATTAACAGGATACGCGTGAAGTTATAATATTATAACCGCGAGTACTATTATTGCTATTTTAAGAAATACGAATATTAAAAAAATATAAATATATTCTACAATTTTTTACAATACTGTATGAATACGATTACAACACTTTTCGAGCACAAAGTAGAAAAAATTTATTTAAAAAAAAAAAATGTTAAAGATTAAAATTATTTTCAATACTGGATTGAAAATATAATATGTCGGATTTTCAATTAAGCCATTATAAATCTCTGTAAAATATACCTACTTCAAGCATTACACTTACAAAATCTGAAAAACGGAACTTGAAATTAACGATTGGAGACGATGTCGCAATTTGCTTTTTGAGATCGTGTAAATTGATCTGTGGAGATGAAAAAAATAGAATAAAAAACATATTTTACCGCTGTAGATATTACTCAGTATCGTTACAGCAGGTAAATGGATGTATTGACAATACATCACGCGCAACGACTGGACTTTTCAGACCGTATTAATTAACTAATTAAAACCTGCCGCCTATTTTGACGCAGACAACTCGTTAACGAGAGAGTTCGACGACACGCGCGTTCTGTGCCCACGGCCGTCAGGTATATAAATATATAGTAGTCATCAACAATTATTAATATGTGCTGAATTCATTAAAAAAGTATTTAAAAAATATTAATAAAATTTTAACACCTCCCTTCCATCACGAACCATAACCACTAACCTAATCTTACGTTTAATCCACACGCTACGCGTGCATATTATGTACTATGCTTTGATCGCATCGAGTCGTCAATCGCAAAAAGTTAGTCGATAACGAAGAGGTCGGATCAACCCGTAGACAACGCAATATAATCATATTGTTATGAAGTATATCACAATGCATTATTAGATATTCGTCTACAATGGCCCCGCCGGCGGCGTTGTATGATACACGCGCACTTATTCAAATAATTGAAATGCTATTTGTGTTCTTAGAAGCACAAAGCATCCGTACATAAAGTATATTTAATGTAAAATAAATGTTGCAAAAAGCAAAAGAACTATTTCATATTGTTCAGATAACATTGAAATATATACATTTGTTTTTAACAAATACGTATTAATTCATTAATTTTTCTTGGATCAACATCGATTTATGCAAAGATAATTTTTTCATTTCTTGGAACTTGTATAATGTCAATTCAGATTCACTTCACCAGATCGAAGAAGTATTTTGTGCATATACTGTGTACATGTTTATACCAATTAGGACAACACAAACTGAACCAGTTTATATTTGTGGTGCCTAATAATCAAATGATCGATTACCGTGTTGAGGGTAGCAGATAGTTTTTACAATTGTACAATTTTTTTAAATTTTTTTAAATATCTATTAGTTAACAACTATGACAGCTCGACAGTTACAGGATTATACAATTCGACATAAAATATAATATATAGTGATAATGAACAATAAAAAATTAAATTTATTGTGAATAATTGGCTAGTATTATACGACGGTAATATTAACCTCCTTCAATTATGAAGCCAGTTTCCAATAATAGATTAATTATTTTTATACAAATTGAGTGTTAAACATGGAAGGAAAGTTGGGTGGAATGTTTAGAAACTTTACATAGTTGATCAAGGACATGCTCTTAAAGTATAATGAAGGATAGTTACAATTGACTATCATTTAAATAAAATATTATTGATTATTATTTAATTATTATTTGAGAAAAAAATGTATTACTTTATTATAATTATCTTGAAACCAAATAATATCCTGATAATAAAATATTCGTGAAACAGAGGTTCGGATAATCTGTACTGAATATGAATATTGTATATGAATTAATCAGGTTGTTATTGTAAAATGTTTACGCACGTAAATTTGGCGCAAACGGGCTGTCGGAAATAGCATACTTTTTTTATTTTGGTGCAAATGGGCTGTATCCAAAAAGAATAAATTTTTTTTTTGGCGCAAATGGGTAACTCTCAGTTGAAAAAATGATAATATAATCATAATGAAACCGGACTTAAAAACGGACCCTGCATAAACCGGAAACCTGTCTTTAATGGAAATAGTGTCTACATGTTACAGTTGAAGTGTTAAATCGGTCAGTTAATAAAATTAATAGGCAACTTATGAAATAACTAAAACGTGTAGGTAATGTATATAGCTTATATTTTAATTAGTTATTTTATAGTTTTTGTATATAATATGTGGTTAATTTACACTTTAACGAAATTCCAACTAAAATTGTACAGAATACATAGTAGTTCTATGAAATAACAAAAGTCAAAGTATAATTTTCATATATTGTTTCGTACTTGAACAAACATTCGTAGACAGTTCATAAAATAACGGAATTCAACACTTTAACTGTAACATGTACGGTACCGTCACAAATCATATAAAGAATATCGTTCTGGATACAAGCCGGAAACGTGTCTAAAACGGAATATTTATGGAGTCCTGCACGCGATTCCGTCGTAGACGGTTTATACCACCATGTTTACATAGATTTATACGTGTACACAGTTTATGAGCGGCGTGGCAAGGTAAAACGATCCTTTATTTATTATGTTCTTACGATATTTGCGTTAGTTTCATTTTCAGTTTTAACTTTTATACTGCGATACGTAAAATGCGATGTTGAAACAGTTTCTAGAACCAATAAAAATATACAGCTACTTCTATATGAGCCCATGTACGCGATGATCTCCGACGGTTTTTTTTTTACGGTTAGGTACTTAACATATAAGCGAACTATTTGAATAGGAGGACCCTTCGAATTATATTTATATGTATATATATTTTTTTTATCCTTCAAACGTTATTGAATGAATGAATTAGAAAAAAAACCCCCGTACGAGGGTAATACGTGTATATTATTCCGTCGACGGCGACGATCGTTTTCTACGCAGATTACCGATGACGACCCTGCGCCCGGGCACGCACGTACACAGTGCATAATGTATAATATAATACGATATTATTATTCAGACAATGCAAAACAGGCACGGCACGTTCCCGCACAATACGGAATATCGTATTGTACAAATATACATATTGTATACGTGAATGCGGAAGTAACACTAGTACTACTACCATTACCGGGTACTACCTGGTCGGTGGTGAACACCTTGTGAAAGGGACCCGCGAACGCGCGAGCACCCAACAACATCTGCATGAACCCGTTCGTCGATACATCGCGCGCGCTCGCGTACATCGGTCCCGAATAAAAAATAATAATAATAAAAAAAAAAAAAAAAGGGTTATACTAAATTAATCATCATCTGCCCCCCGTCAGTACTTTTTTCGGTGGAAATTTCGCCTTGCAGATGTCCCAATACGGCGGCACCGTATCGACCGGAACAGATGCTTCGGTTGTCACACACCGTACAACCGTGAACTACCCACATACCTGTAATGTACGTACGTATGTACTGGTACGTACCCGGATGACATACAGTGTCACTTCGTTAACCTACATAGTGTTGCAGTGCCACTGGCAGGGATCGGGATTTTTTTTTTTTTTTGCAGAAAACCATCGTTCGACCTATTGCACCGTTTCCGCGTTTACGTTGTAATACCATACATTTTTTTCAGTTAAACGTTCAAAACATGAACATATATAAAATACCATGATTAAATGCATATACATATATATATATATAAATGCGTATCAACAATTGTTCGTCGACTTTTGTATTAAGTGATTAATAATTTATTCAAAATGCAAAGTGGTAAACTGACTTTTAATAATCATACTTTCTTCTATCGTTTTAGTATGACATTCTTGATGCCACAAAACACGTAATATTAGGCATTGTTGTAAGTGATAATATTCGTAACATAGATTTTAAATAAAGTAAAATTATTATTGTATTGGAAAAAAACGTAATAAAATATTATTACAACAAAGGGACGGCCCTATAATTCGAATTTCGGCCGGCCCACCGGGAAATTTCTCGTTCTCCCGATCCACCCCTGAGTGCCAGCAGTTCTCAGACTGCGCTTTGTGAATCTAGGAGAATAATCTGCGCTATCTGTATATGCCAATGAAGTCAAATTCAAACATTATTATAATTGTTACACTAATATTACGTACGTTGTACATTAGCATACTTTATGCGCATTCAACCTTCTTCCATCAAATCAAGTATTTATGTGCTTAGTTTATTTACTTATTTAAGTAAGTACCCATTTCGATTAACTATTTGAAAAAAATATTTATGACACACGATCATTCGTAGGGAAAACGCTCCTAAAACCTTCACAATAATTAATTGATATTAAATATACAATTATACATTCGTTTATGCTTCGAGCGGACATTGCGACTGCGAACAAAGTTTAAAAATGATGTACTGAACAATATCGTTTTTCTCGTTAGAACGTAAAATCGACTATGAATAATATTTATGTTACGGGTTTTCTATTTTTAATTACATTTTTTACAATTATTTGACCGAATTATAAAGAAACCAACTCTCAAAAAACAGATTATCGATACATATTTTTTTACGAATTGTAAGTATAAAAAAATTGGCATTTCTGGTTTTTGAGGAATTCCGTGGACTTTTCTTTCTTTTTTTCTTCAGCGCCGTAAAGGTTCGGCGAACAAAAATGTTTTGAGGACCATTCTATTGTTAATATTTTCGTCATTATTTCTATGCTGCTGTTAATATTTTCGATGTGTCACCAATGATTTTCAGGAAACGCATCATAACGGTACACGTATATACGTGTATAATTAATAATACCATGGTAATTATCGTCATCAAAGGGCTCTGTACATCCTCATCGTGGCGGATGGCGATTTATAATACAATTACTCGATATGTGTCGTGCACACGTTTCGTCACGTCCATATGTGTCATTCATAACAATAATTATGGGCACTCTGTTATTTATTATTTTCGTGTTTTTCTTTTTTCAATGATATCGTTGTGGCCGTTCTGGTGAAAACAAAATGTACACATAAATCATAAAAACCCGTCGATATATATTCGCGTAAGCGTTGATAATTCGATTAATCGTTTGTAACAACATTATAGTGGTCAATCGAAGTAAAAATGAACCGGAAACGCTTCACCATAATTAATCAATATTAAATATTACATTATACAATCGTGGAATCATTGAGCAAATACTGCAGCAGTCGATTAAAAATTATGTAGGAAAAAATATTTAGTTAATAATTTGTTTGGATCAGTGATTCCCAATATTTTTTTATTCTACGAATGTGTACATGTTTCCCTCTTCCCTGATTGGGAAACGTTGGTTTAGTTATTAGATGGAATAGCGAACCATAAATTAGAACGAAGTAATTACCCCGAAAAAGATTTAAAAGGAAAATAACTATCCAATCGTTTACAGTAGTCTCGCTGATCCGGTCTGCGCTAGTCCGGACATCCGGATAATCCGGACAATTTATATTCTGTACTTTAGTACTTATATATTCATACACATAAATATTATATAAAAGCGATTTATGTCAATATCGATTGTTATGTACTACAAGACGTATATTATTGATACATAATTGATATCATTGATATGTACTTATAGCATAGGTGCCTTTACGAAATTGGAATTATACGGGAAGTACCGATGTTAGTGTAGTTCATTAAGATTTTATCATTTCGATTACATCCATCGACTGGTAAAAGGCAAAAAGAACTAAGAGACACGGTGTACACTACGGGATAGCCGATAGTTAGATCTTTCGATCACACTAGCGCTGATGTTGTTCTGACCATTTAGTAATAAGATTTAGTAAGTACGAGAATTTGACATAACTATTATAAAAGTAGAGGACAAGCGCCTTTTTTAAGGGTAAAAGCGACACTGATAAAAAATTGTATGGGATAAACGACGATAGCTCCTACGGTTGTCGCTTATCAACTTTCATAATAATAATAATATGACTTATGAGTATTTAACCATTTTTTTATACTGATATAAATGATAATATGAGTAAAGTTGTTTTAACGTACTAGGTATACGTACTTACGTTGCATAATTGTTACAAATCTGTTGAACAATAATATCTAACCTAAATACTTATACTATTGGGCAACTACTCGTTTTATTCATATGAATAAATTATTATTATTATTACAATCTTATATGCGCCATTTATCACAAAAAAAAAAAAAAAAAATTAGAGCTAAGCTCCAAAAAAAATTTTAATAGAATGGAAATATAATATAATAATCCTTTTCCTAGTGCTTAAATAAATACCGAAGTGCCAACAGCAAAGTTAAGAAAATATGAAGCATTTGTTTTTGTTCTCTGAAAAATAGTAAAATTGTCGCATAGCCCCTTTTGTCTTTTACCAGTCGATATTATATTATTATCGTTTCTCATTTCAGTTAATCAGTTCATTCATTGTTTCGTTTAGTGGTGATAGTGTATTTGTGTAAACCGTTTAATGTAAACATTTTGAATTTTTGTAAATAAGTGTTATTTTAAAAAATAAAATAAAATATTTATTAGTCAATTGAAAATAAAGTAATTTCGTTCAATCCGGATTTTTAATAATCCGGATAGAGTCAGTCTCATCTAGTCCGGATCAACGAGACTATACTATATTTTTAATATTACAAGTCGATTATTTTATTGAACATATCCAATATAATACAACATTATAATTATTGACGAGTTCATTATCATTTTGTATTATTAAGTGATGATAATGCAAACAGCGGACGAAGGTTTAAAAATAAATTAAAAAAACTGTTACCAAATAACCGCGAAAATAATTGTTTACAACAGGCTGCGTCGACCAAATGTTTATTTATTTATTATTTTCTTCTTTTCTCATTCCCTTTTTCGCTCTTAGTTTATTAGTTGTGGGGTGAAGGAGAATCCGTACGGGGGGGTAATTAAGGGTGACAAAAAAGAGAGAGAAAGGTTTATCATCAGATGTTTTGCATTCTCTGTGATGTGCATGCGAATGAAAAGAAGGGTTAAAAAAAAGTACGAGCGTTTTGAAGAACTACACAAAAAAACCGTGGCCGAAGGGTGGGTTCGCGATCTATATACGCGCGCTGCACACACATACACAAATAAATCCCAGTCCGTCAGACTCAGACCAATATTCAGAAAAAAAGAAAATAATTATTATTATTTTATTTAACACGGGCCACGTGGGGCGTTGCCCGACTCTGCTGGACGTCTTCTTTGTCACGGATTGTAATAATTCAAGCGCATCGTTCAAAGTGATTTCGCCAAAAGGTTCCTTTGGATTACTGCAGCCACTACTACAATATATATTTATATATAAATTTGGTTTAGGGTAGTCGCGCCATTATAACGCATATACGGCGAGGGAGACAGGGCAAGAGGTAACACCCTGTTTTCACGCCGTGCGAGCGGGTGCAAATGACGTATTATTCGGAAAACTCGCAGAGAAATTTTTTTTTTCCCCAGACGGTTAGGCGGAGCTGTCGGAATTTCCATTCGCCAGTAAATCCCGAGGTTAATCGGCCTCAATCGACCGAATACGAAATACGGTCCAGTCGAAACGGTTGTTCCGTGTTATTATTTTTCGCTCTTTCCTCTCTCTCTCTCTCTTTAACTTCATGTTCTTTTTTCCCTACGCACTCACCAAATATATATATATATAAATGCATTATATACGTGTTCTGCTGTATTCGAAATCCCGTTTTTATTGTACATACATTCCTTCTTGAAGATCCCTGATAACCCATAAAAATGCGCGCAGCTAGGGCTTCCAAATTGCATGTTTTGGACGGAGCGTCACCGGAATCCGAAATGAGCAAGTTATATACATACATATATATATATATATATATTTGGTACTGTACACGTTTCTCCTGCTTCTCTTTCTTGTCTCGACCGTTGTGCGCCCGGTGTTCGAACAACAACAAAGTTTGATGGTTGTGGAATCTAAAGACAAACAACTGTCGAATTAATTGGACAAGGGATGCGTTTGACTTCAAAAACACTCCTGACCGAGTTACATAAATTCACCGCGGTCAGAACGCATTTTGCGAATCACTTTTGTCAGTTATACTTATTCAATATATCATACGGTAAACACGACATATAATACGGTTATATTACAATGCGGCGCAAAATACAAGCAAAAACAAAAACAACCCAAATATGTTCAAAACCTTCGTCAAATTATAACTATTTACATTAGTTGGTCGGCGGAAAAGTATAAAACTTGTTTGTTCGCTTCGATGTTTCCAAACGACACAGCCGACCTGGAATTGCGATATATATATATATTTTTATATCATATTGTTCATCAATCTTTATTTGTATTCTATTTTTTATTCTTTAAAAATTATTAACGCTATCAATGAATCCAAAACCATATATCTCAAGAGAAAATTGCACATAATTTTTTAAAATGTATGCAAATAAGTGTAAAATGATTTTGTTCGGTTTAAAATTTTATATAATTTAAATCGATAACGATTATTTTGATAGTTTGAGTGATTTAAAAAAGTAAGATATAAAACTGTAAAACATGTTATTAAATAAAAGTATGCAAAAAGAATTTGTTCCAAATCGATTTCGTTATGATTACTTAAAATAAAATCGATAAGCTTATAAACATCAGCAATCGTTCAAGATAATTGTACAGGCCCAATATTCTCTACTTAACTGACGATGGATACTGTATTATGTGTACATATACAACAGCGACACATACAATACATTTAATCGGAGAGAACGGAATTATGGTATTATTGACCATCAATTTGTGTAAATGTTTTACAACTATTCTCACGTAAACGAAATTAGTGGAGGGTGTATTCATCACGAATGAAAAAAAAAAAGAGTTTATTTTATTTATAATGTCGGATTAAATCATAAAACTAAACGACGTTATTTAATATTAAACTCTAACCGTAAACTCTGTGCAATACAGTAGCGAACCATTTACACAGCGCATGTGTACTAATAATAAACTATTATTATTTCAGTCTATAATTAATGTACAACGGTTATTGTTAAAATATATTTTTTTTACCAATCGACCAATAATTTAGTGTATATCAGCTAACCCGGCAATGCTTTGATATTGCTAGATTTCATTATAGATTATTGTCCCACCTGCGTACATTTATTTATTTTTGAAAAAATGAAAAATGTTAGATTTACATATAATATCGAAGGTATAATTAATTGCAGAACAATGCGGATAAATGAAAAATAAATTAATTTTATTTATATGTATGGATTGTACATTTATTATTGTTGCCTATAACTACCATAATAATTTTTCATTTTGATTTTTTTATTAACGTTGGTTATCGCACTGTTAAATGGTTTTATTTTTTTTTCATTAAAATAAAAGTCCATAATAAAAACCTATTGGCTTCATATAATTTTTTTTTCTTGCTGAAAAAAATACAATCTGACGAAGTTTATCGTATGCAAACAAAATAGGTAACTGTTATAATGGGCATGGCTGTTTTCGACTTAAAACGTACCCTTCCCTTTTCGGCCGATTCACTTTTCGACAAAATTTAAAATAGGCCGATTCCCTTTTCGACCAAAACAAAAATGTATGCAATAAATTTAAAATAATAAAATAATTATGTACAATTTTTGTCAATAATTATTAAAATGTTAATATAAAAGAGAACGATATGTTGTATCTAGTTTTGATCTTTTATCGTAATGAAAATTGTTTGCATTTTTTTTTCGAAAATCGAAATTTTAATTTTAAAAATTTTAGGACTTTGCTCGTTACGCCTCCCGGATCCATTCACCAACTCGAGTGCCACTGCGTGGCACTTTTCGGGGGGATAGAGCTTCACCCCAAGGAGAATTATAGTCTAAGCCTAACCTAGTTTTTTATACAAACCTTGATACTGTTGCAAATGGTTATGCTAAATGGTTATACTAAATGGTTATGATTATGCGTGAACCTAAAACTTTGCTACGTGGGTTAAACCCTGAATCTTCATTAATATATTATTATAGTTCCCACCATAATCAATCATTGTATATCATTATTTTATTATCTTAAATTTATTGTATAAATTTTTGTTTTGGTCGAAAACGGACTCGCCCGTTAAAATAATTAATAATGGCTTTTTTTTCATCCGTATTACAAAGGTACCAAAAATACCAGAAAACCTGTGATGTGATGTGGGACTATCGAAGGATTTCAATGTCCTTAAACTTATTCCAGACACAGCGGGCAGATCCACGACAGTACAGTTTTGCGTAAAAGCGCACGTTTAACGAGGAACAGTGGTGGCCACCACTATTCTCATCATGGTTAATATTATCAACCATTTATTGTTATATCGATAGATGACTAACCTACGGCGATCGCGCGTTATAAACCGTTTTGACGGATTCGCGGGACAGCAGCGTAACGCGGCGTTTCGATCGTTCCGCGCGATTAACATATTACAGTAAACGGACGTACGAACTACCCGTCGCGTAATGATATTATTATAATAGCGCGTACGTACACGGTGCCCGTGTAGCTGTTGCATTGTGACAGCGGTCCGCGGGGACGACGTTTAAGGTGACGTGACGTCGTCGTCGTTTTCCATTTGCCCGGTCGTCGATGCACGCACACACGTATAGTTTACACGTGCAAATAATATTCATATCAACAATACATGTGTGTGTGTGTGTGTGTGTGTGTGTGTGTATAGGGGATGCACGTGAAATTATTATTATAATACGAGAGGCGCAAGAAGACCCTTTCGCAAGACCTTTCGCGACGGCGTTGATGCTAAAGGCGACCGTCTCGGCGCGGGGACAATCCCCCAGAGTCCCGTATAATGACGCGCGGACTGTAACGGCGTTCGCGCACACACGCCGCGTCGCACGTACCCACACGTTGCACGCCGTACACTGCGTACCAGGGGTGGCCAACGTGAACAGGTTAAGTGTACGGATAAGTACAATAATTCCAAGAGCCCAAACGTATGAATACAATCATAATTTTGTATACAGCTAAAAAATTAAAATTAAATATAATAGTAAGGGCTTATTTTAATTTTACGGATAAAACGCGAGCCGCGTCTGACAACGACGAGAGCCACATGTGGCTGGCGAGCCCCAAGTTGGCCACCCCCGGTATATATCGTACGTCGTAAGACGTTTGTGCGGGCGCGTGTAACGCAAAACCCGTATGATAACGTCTCCGCACCTCTATCCGGTCACCGCCGACTACATAAGACCTCGCATATTATACGTGCATATATATATATTTTTATTTTTTGTACATTTCAAGTCGAACAACCCTCGCCGCACAGATATGACAAAAAAAAATAAATAAATAAATAAAAACCTCTTGCGTAAAGTATAATATTATACGCGTATCGGCCGGCCACAGTTGCGCGGTACACACACACACACACACACGTGCACGCGCAAGTGTGTCCTTATTATTATACGCGTATCCTTTTATACGATGATGGTATTTTCTTGATATTATTTTCGCGTCCTTTCCAACGGGCTCACTCCTCCGGGCGGTGTGCACTATTATGTACGTTCCCAATGGCCGTCGTCTGTGTGTGTTTTCTTTTCCCGTAGCAGCACACTGTGTTCGTATTAGGTATATGTATTTTCATAACAATTTTTTTTTTCATATTTTTGTCCTCTCCTTTCCCATATTGTATATTACACACGCACACACAAACGCACACATATATACACTCACGCACAACCACGTTCGCTCGCATTATATTATGGCACCGTCAAAAACGCCAATATCCTTTAACATGACATTTCTATCAACGCGGGATGGAAAGAGAGCGTATACAGCAGCAGTACGGTCTCCTCTGCCGCGTCGACCGTCATCCGTTTTCCCCGACGGGATTTCGGATCAAATTGCGTACAAGTGAAATTGAAAAATAATACTACATTAAAGAAATTAACCACGTTCAGCGAATACCCCCCCTGTACGAATGTATGTTATAACCCGGCGTATACATACGGCACACGAGTATTCGGATGGCGCCCGAGAAAAATACCCAAAAGTACTCGAGCGCTCGAGAATACCCAGTATTGGCTAATACACGTATATGCGAGCGCTCGTAATATGCATATAATGTACTCGACGTATTGTGTTTTTATGCGTTATTACTTTAACGGCGCGAGCGTTGTTCGAGTGAAATGTAAACGATGTCTGTACGGTAATTTAACAATAATAATAACCATTCGTCCGCGGAAAATATAACGGAATAAAAATACCGATCTATGATGCCATATCATCATTGTGCGACTTCTTTATTCGTGTAAATACATGGTTCGAGCCGTGTATTTATTACATTTTCCCGGAGCCATGTCTACCTTGTGTTTATTTTATTTGAAAAACGATACTTCAGATTGCATTGATACAACAGATTGCGTATTAATGGTTCTCTCGGTTCTTGCTCGGTTTCGTTTCCGTGTACGTTATCCTCTTTTAATATTATATTATTACAATCTTAAATAAACCTTACATCTGTGAATGGTTATATATTTTACAAAAACTACTGTTCAAATGCGATGATTACAAATGTTAATTAGTAGTCGGAATATAAAAAATGTAAATAAATCAAAAATTATTTTTTACTCTACAGTACAACAGTAATAGTATTATATCATATTATTTATAGTATTCATTCATAACTTGTTATTAATATTGGTTGTATAGTATTATCATTAATAATAATTTAACATAAACGATGTATTTCGAACTTACTGAAGTGATATTTGTATTCAACTGCGAATGACAGATTGATTATATTGAAGGTTAGTTACTTCGGAAAATTTAAATTTTTGTTACAACTTATCTGTAGAAAAATGACGATTTATTGTAATAGTTTTGTAATAGTTTAGTTAAATAAATATTTAAAATACAATAGTCTCCAACACAACTGTAACAAGTGATCTGTGTATTTAACGTGATACTGTTTTTTTTTTTAGGGTTAAATGTACTCACTGTGAAATCACAATGAATATTAAACACTTTATCGAATCAGATAAAGTTATTAATTATTAGAGATTGTTATTAATTATTTATTAATAATTATTAATATGCGGGGCGTCAATGGAAAGGTTCATATCAAACTAATTGATTAATCAATTACATTAAATTAATCACTTATCTTTTAATTATATACCGTGTATTCACCAATTTAGAGATCACTGAATTTCTCGGCCGGATTATGTTGGAATAAATTGAATTTTTTGTTACAAGCTAGTGGTATATAAATGCACATTTTCAGATAAATTTCAAATTATTAACCCTTTCGATACGCGCATGCGCAATACAACTTATTTTTTTTTTTAATAGCAACTGGTATTTTTGGTACCAAATTTGGATAGACTGAATTTTATTAAGTCATTTTGACCAATTAACCATGACTCTAAAACCAAAATTGACTGATTGAGAGTTATTTCAATTTTAATAAATAACACATTTTTACAATTCATTATAAAATGCATAAAACCATTTATAATTATTTGTTATTGGTTACTTTTAGAACATTTTTATGAATTTTTTTTTTTTTTATACGTTTTATAATAATGACTAACATAATATGGGTATACAATTATTTAATTAAAATTGATTATATGGTTTTATGCATTTTATAATGAATTGTAAAAAAGTATTATTTATTAAAATTTAAATGGCTCTCATTCAGTAAATTTTAATTTTAGAGCCATGGTTAATTGGTCAAAATGACTTAAAAATATTCAATATATCCGAAATTGGTATCAAAAATACCAGTTGCTATTCAAAAAAAATAAATTGCATTGCGCATGCGCGTACCGAGAGGGTGAAAATTTGAAATGTATCTGAAAATGTGTATTTATGTACCACTAGCTTATAAAAAAAAAATTTGATTTATTCCAACATAATCCGGCCGAGAAATTCAGTGTTCCCTAAATTGGTGAACACACGGTTTATATATAATATGTGTGTGTGTGTGTGTGTGTGTGTGTGTGTGTGTGTGTATGTGTATGTACGTTTTGTAGTTCGGGGAAGATATTCCAGGGCGTCTGTTTTAAAAAATTTAAAAACTGGAACTATTCCTTATTCCAAAACAAAAAATAATGTTTTAGTGTACATTTTTACCTGAAATCTGAAACAACTCTGTTGATCACGTGTGTTCTTGACAGGTCAAACTTGTGTTAATTATTATTTTACCGTATTCAAGCAACGAAAACGAGGTTTGGCAAAAAATTACATCGGACGATGAAATAAAAGCCCAACTATCCCGAAAGAAAATTCTTGGATCCATGCGAAGCATTAGTGCGATAAGCAATAATAGCAACTACATGTCAACAATGTGCAGCAGAGCAAGTGGTGTTCGGGTGACGTATGTATAGGTGATGCGCAGTAGATACATTTCTTACACTGGGAAAACTCGTTTATAAATAGGACAAGGACAAGAATACGCATTTACACGACATGACATATCGGAGAAGGGTATCGTGCGATCACGGTTCTGTGAACAAAATGTCCGATTTAGAATATGTATGTATTTTATACACATATATACATACATGTTTTATATGTTTAGGACGGCGGGAAAGGATGTATCGTGCGCAGCACAAGGGCGGTTGCGGGTTTTGCGACCGATAGGTAAAAGCTGCACATGGTATCTGATTCGGACCGGAAATTGAATTTGCTCGCGCCGCAGCGAAAGTCCACGATCAGAAGATATCCCTAACTCCCCAAGAGACCCTTGTACACGCATCTTGAATGTCATTTTAGAGCGAGATAGAGATTGGAAGTCGCGGGTAGTATGTTGAGTAGTGTAGGCGATAGAGAGAGGGGTGTGATGGACCGGAGGTACGAGATGGTGCGTGCGGAACGAGACGGTGTATAAGGAAATGTAAACAAAGAGAGAGAGAGAGAGAGAGAGAGAGAGAGAGAGAAAGAGCGACCAAGTAAGAGAGTCTGACGGTTTAAATTATATGCTAATCAGTTCCTGTTTTTGGGCCGATGAATTTTCGCAATGTCGGATGACAAATTAACAATATCGTTCCAGGACCCGAATTCCACGGGTTACCTACGGGTATTTGTATTATGGCTGCAGAATAGTGAAATCACGTGAAACGCAAACTGTTTATACATTATAACACTGTAATAACACTGTATTTAACGTACTTATTTTATTTGGCAACTATTTTTTGGGGAGAACGTAAAAAAAAAATATATATATGACGTTATAATAGTTTCCGAAAAAAATTCTTCGGGTATCGTTTTCCCACACGCGTAGAAAAAAAAAATTAATATTCCCGCGTGACAGGTTCTCATCAACCCTTCCGTGAAATACACAAGGGATTCCTGTTTTGTGTAAAAAAAAAAAAATTAATAAAAAAGAAGGAATCAAGTGGTTACTAGTACACCGTCACTACACCGTGCGTATACGCGTTTCGGACGACCAGTATTTGGGGTAAACGTAACCGTTCGGGGTGTAAATAAATAAAAACACTTAAACTAGTGTGTGACATTGGACGTGGATAAAAAATAATAATAATAATAAAATCGCAGAGTATCGTATTGCCGTGTCACCGGGACACCCTTAGCGAACCATTGTGCGCGGTGTGCACATTGTCCCTCTAATGGATGACTAGAAAATCATCGGTTAGTGCGGCGGGAACGGAGAGACGGGAAAAAAGAAATAAAAAAAAAAGGGAAAACAAAAAAAAAATCTCGAGCACTTTCTAATAAGCGTGTCGTTCGATCAGATACGACGCGCATTGTCTACGACGTTATGGAGACGTCGCGTGCATCGCGACGGGTTCTAGTGCGCGAACCACTCGAGGTCATTGTTCTTGAGCGCAGGGACCGAAACGGGACCGCGCGCGACGGTTTTTGACTTTGCCCGTGACCGCGCGAACCGATCGCTATCTACCTCCTGGGCACTTGTGCGGGACGACACACCCGAGTGCGGTACGTGTGCGCACATGTCGTGTACCGTTTACGAGGAGAAGTGCGTGTGGCGGGCACTGGTGCACCCCAGACTTCTCCTGATCGTTTCGCCACGCAAGCACGCAACAACCATGCGATGAGCGGGTACGTGCGCCCATTCCGCGTATTTGATGTGTCTTTAACTTACCGTATTTTGGGGCCGGGGTGTATATGTCGATGAGCTCAAAAGCGAAAATCCACCAAGGGCAATTACGATGTCGCGCTGTACAGGGACTACGCAGCGAACTCCTCGAGTGCGCGCGATTTTCGTTTTAGACCGAGCGGCGACGGTCTTTTGTTAGGTACACTTTTACGGGGTCGGGATAGATTTCACCCCGTCACCCGAAGTCGACGGGAAAACGCCCGAAACGGGATCTCACGGGTCGTCCGAAGGGACCGTCCGTTTTCCGTATACACGCGCATCGTGCTCGGTTTTGCGGTGATCGAAAACTCTTCTCGTCCAACACGGCTTTCCGTGTTTTGCCCGGATCCCGCGCTGCAGACGGGTCTCGCTGAAACATTATTCGCGTGTTCCGCTGCAACAATGTACACGCGTACGTGCGTGCACATAAATATTAAAATTCGTGTACATATTGTTTTTACGGTACGCGACATATGCGTGTAATCTGCACGACGAGGAACGACTTTGTTCGAGGTGGCTATTAAAAAATAATAAAAGCGGAATAACCACCGATATTGCGTGCATAGTGCATCATTTATACGACAGTGTATTCACGGATTTGAGTTATGGGCGTTGGATTTTTTTTAAGCGCGCGCGCACACATAAAAATCTCTTCAATATGTTGCAATTCATACAGGCTTCGATGCAAATGCAAAACAACAAGGTATAATCATATCATATATACTTTTGGGATTATTTTATTTTTCTGTATTTGATC
The DNA here is from genome assembly GCF_003268045.1 of Sipha flava. Classification (NCBI taxonomy): domain Eukaryota; kingdom Metazoa; phylum Arthropoda; class Insecta; order Hemiptera; family Aphididae; genus Sipha; species Sipha flava. Next base: position 1,974,687 of record NW_020273126.1, read on the forward strand.
TACCAAAGCTGTTTATATTTTTCGTTTTTTTTTTTTTTTTTTTCATAGGTAATGTAAGCTCGGTTAACAATGTAATAGGTTTTAGGTGAAATATTTTACTTTAATTTAAAGATTAATTACTACGTTACAATACTCAAACAACATTTCGATTGACTTAGATTTGCGTACAACATACTAACCTTTACATGAACAAATCAAGTAGATAACTAATTAAGTAACGTTAAAGTTTATTTTAACAAAACCGAGGACATTTTTATAATCGTAATTTATAAGGGAAATGATTAATTTAATTTTAACATAATACACTGTTAACTTATTCCTCGTCGAAATGTCAGTAGTATAATTCATTTACGTAACTTATTGATGACTAAATGATAAAAATGTGATAATAAATAATTACTAAATGGTGTTACTCTTTTTTTTTTTTGTATCGTTTTCTTATTTTACATTATTATATGTCCCATTTTTTTTTTTTTTATCGTTGACGTTTATAATCGCAATCATAATATAATTATATTATTTATAGCCATGAAATTAAATGTTTCTACGTTAAGATCAAATAATTATTGTCGGCCATAATTCACAGCTTCACAATTATTTGAGTCAGTCCATTGACATAATAAACTATAATTGTCATTGAATGCTTGTACCAAAAATTGTTGAAGACATAATAAATAATTAATCGATGTACATCGATGACGGTAGGGTGGTTACGAGAATAATTAATCTTTAATCCTAAACGGTCTATTTTAATCTGAAATTATTAATATGCACGTAAGCTTATCACAAATGGATTTTAATTGATTAAAAATGTTTACTCGTACAACCGTGCCGGTACAAATCCTGCACCGCGATGAATATTATTATACCGTCATATCAGCAGCGGCAGTATAGTATTGTAGTTGAACAGTTCGTAGAAACGTTCTGTCAAAATAGAACATTATTCCCAAGGGAAAAGGGACCATCAGAGTACACAACTGTATGTATAGCGAGTGTACAGCGGCGACGCGGGTATGTCTAAGTTAAGGGTTGCTGCCGGTCCCCTGGCCGGTGCGGTATGCATTATAAATTCAAACACGGTAGCAGAGAAACGGTGGTGAAGCTCCTGCGTACGGTATATACATGTTGTTGCAGCAGCAGCAGCTTTCAAAATTGCCATATCGAAAAGTGAAGAAACCGCCCGCCGACCGCATCGAGGAGCGGATAGCGGATAGAATGGAGTGCGGGAGGCGGTGGTGGTCATGACGCGGGCGATGCGACGGAGGTAGATCGCGGACAGGGTAAAGTTAGCTAAGTCAGGAGCCGGCGGCTTTTAACTAAACGGACAACACCCCGGACTACCCCTGCGCAACAAACCACCGCCGTACCGTACCCGCACGCCCGGCTTTCGTACCCCGTCCATTAATAACCGTTCCCGGACCCGACGATGATGGATGACCCTCCTAAACGATTACCACTTCACATCCCCGCGCAAAGTTTGTTGCCTCTTTAGTCCCTCGTCGCGTCCGTCCCTCGCCCGTGTCCCTTTCTCGCGGTACAAATCTCGGCCCGTCACTACCGGACCCGCTCCCGCCGGGCTACTGCAGGTAGGCAGATAGGTAGCTGCCACTGATGTCCTGCTGCTGCTCCTCGTCCTGGCTGTACGTGTACATAAAATATATATATCCCGGTGCGACTGAATTCTGCGCCCGGGTAGGCGGTTCCGGCCGAATGAATAATCACGCGTACATATACTATTTTCTACCGCGGTACACCTATAGGTGCGCGGTTCGAGTTACTTGACGCGTCTATTCGGATACGTACGCGTATACGAATTATCGGGGATGAAAAATAATACGCCCCAATAGCGATAAGATATACGCACACGACGAATATATACATGTACGCGGGAGCAAGAGTGTGTAATAATAATCGAAAATAAAACGTCCCGACGTATTCCATATCGTCGTCGCCGCGTTTTATACGCACCACCACGCGTAAAAATAATTCCGTTTTACGTTTCCGTCCGCCGCCGCTGCTGCTGCTACTGCTGCTGCTGCTGCTGCTGCTGCTGCTGCTGTTGCTGCTGCGTTATACCGCTGCGTATCAGGAAAACGAATTTTCTGGTCAACTAAACGATTTCCATATTTCCAACGGAATTCGAGCGAAAGTATCGCGTAAGCCTCCGCTAGCGCGGGAATAAGCCGGAAGGGACGACGGCTGCGGGGTGCTTTATATTACTGTATATATACGTGTAGACATTTATACATACATATATATATATATACACGTTTATACGCGCGCAGGGACGTGGCTGCGGCAAGGAACGTGGTCGGTTGGCGAGCGGGTGGGTAGCGTGCAGTGAGTGAGGGAGAAAAGAACGTATTTATACGGATGGTTGAATGTCACGCGGGTCTGGAAATAGCCCCATATATTTCCTCCGCAATGCGCCGGGAGACTTTATTTTCGACCAGTCAAAAGCCCCGGACCGACGTCGACGCGGGCGAGTGCGGGGGCGAGGCTCGCCGTTTCCCTCGACTTTTTGATCCGAACTAAATTGGATGTCCACATGCACACGCTCCCCTCCGTCTATCCGCCTCTCTCCGTCGCTGCCGCCGTCATCGCCGTAGTAGCGGCGGCAGCAGCAGCCTTTGAGCTTTTTGCCTTTCCCTCCTCCCCTCGTAAACTCTGCTCGTGCCTTTTTTTTCCTTCTTATTATCCACGTCGGACAAGCCCCTCGTCGACCCGTCTTTCCGCTCGCTCTCCGCGCGCCGACGCGCTCGCAGTCGACTACTTTTATACATTTCGGTCCCGAGTTTCATTTTCTCCGGGCCGGATTATACGGTTAAAGATAGGTACTCTGGCGGAAAAACGTATAGAAAAATCCTCTTTAACAAAAAAAAAAAAAAAGAAAAAGAAAAAGAAAAAAAAATGCAGGAAGAAAAAGAAATATATTTTTCAATTTCCTCTTTCGACCTAACGGAGTACCGGTTATGCCGCCACCACTGCCGGGCGCAAAAAGTACATGCTCGATATTGCTGAATAGATGCGCGCGCGCGCGCGCGCGAGCGTTGTATATTGCACGAGAACAAAGTGCACTTTATAATATATACCTTTGGACGAATGAATTAAACATTTTCTCCACTACGGTCTCGTGCGTTTTACAATGCAAAAAAACGAAATTATCCAAATGAATATTAAAAATGTCTACGTAGTCCACTTGTTTTTTACCGCATCATATAAAATATATATGTATTTAAATTTAAATGTGCACCGATATTAGTTCCTTATCTTACCATCAGATTCGAAGGCATGACCGTGGTGTACAGACCATTTTCCCTATTACGTAATGTAACGAGCATGGAGTGAACCTAGTTACAAATAAAATGTACACATAGAATACGCTCTAAAAATAAATACTACTAAATTCCCATATTTAGTGTACCGTACACGTGGGTGCAAAAATATTCGTACTGTTTAAAGATCTATAGCAGAGCTGGTCAGACCTATCTTGTATTAGTTACTTTAATATTATTATTATTATTTTATTTTTATTTCAAGTCTAAAAGTCTTGTGGTTTGTGCACATTGTACAATCATCGATCAATTTACACGATTCAAACATAAAAACGGACACCTTACTTATTTTAATGTGTAAGATACACGCTTGAAATTCTCCACGCTTATACACCATAATTTATAGGTAGATGTAAAAATCGATGATACTATCTTGATGGTAATATTCGTATAATAGGATGCAGTACTCCTTATCGTGGTAACCAAAATAAAAGTAATTTACAATAGATTCGGTGTACACTCATCTTACGCTTCAAGAATAATACATCCGTATAATACCTGTTAAATAATACGTTAAGTCTTTACGCCAATTTATATAGTACGATTTATATGTAGTAGGGTAGTTTATAAAAAACGATAGCAATCATTATATTATTTTAATCAATGATTTCTAAATTAGGAAACAGATTTAGTTTATTTTTTAATCGTTCGTGTGATGTTGACTATGCTATTCTATCCATCTGTTTTCATCTTATGGTTTAAACTAATCTATTAAAACACGTATTAAAATCTATGAATTGATACGATTGAATAATATGAAAATTCAGATGAATTGAATTAATCTGATGTATCACAAGAAAAAATCTATCATAAGTCCTCATCTTTCAGAAAAAGGTCAATCAACATATTGATTGAAATAATAAAAGTAAGATTTTTTTTGATTTTTTAACATAACCCAAATACATAATTTGTATCTGGTTACCATTTTTAGAGTAACTTGCTCAGTTCTGATTCATAGTTCGGTAAGTATTCGTCATTATGCAGTGCAACATACGAGTGATACATACACTACAGTAGTGAAGATAAGCGCAATACGAAAATACTTTCCAAGTATATTGATCTTTTTACGAAAAAAAAAACACTGCATTGCATTCGTGTTAAGCACAGTGTTGTACAGGATACAGAGAAGATGAAGGAGATGAATTCCATTGTTTAAGTTTCGAGAGGCTGATCAGTATAATTATAATAATATATACTTACTAAAATTGTAATGAATGAAAATCGTTGCTAGGTAACAATGTATGTAGTCTCGATGAGTCTTCGCATTAAGTGTAGTGCTTGATAATAAGTTTTGGTTATGAGTTACTAGGCTACTACTACGCTATTTGTAATGATGTATTGTGTTAAATCTTATATATTGTATCGGGCAGTAAACAAATATCAAAAGTTCAGTTACCTCTACGAATTTGTATGCTTTATAGTAGTAACATTGTTGTGTGTTTAAAAATTGAAAAATTACTACTAGGTGTACAGTTTGCTATTGTCTCTTTATATTTTTATAAAATTGTATTAATATTATTAATATTAATATATAAAAAAAATACTACGTTCGATCAACTTTAATATTCGGAGGGTTCTTCTTTATTCCCGTGTATGTATATTTACACATAATTTGTTATGTTTAAAGTTAACAATAGCATATGTTAATAGACTACGATTACGTAATCCATATAATCACGAAGTATAGCAGCTAAAAAACCATACTCTACTGGTCAGGCAATCATCACTTTTACCGTTTATGTATTTTGGATTTTAAATTATCTGTGTAATTATGGTGACTGATAACGGTAATTGTCAGTATAGATTTCCATCGTTCGCAGTAGTATAATAATAATAAACCTCAACAGCATTTACTCGGCTTTTGGTCAGCAAGGAAAATCTTTAGAACAATTCGCGCAAGACATCAATACCATGATTTTAAACACGTTTTAAAAATTAAGTATAGTATTTCGGAAAAACGAAACACGGTTGGAAAACACTTTTGACGGAATCAGAACTAATTACGTGTACGCTCGTGCTGTATACGTATAAATATATATTTTTGTATATTACACTAAACGCTAGAGAAATTGTAACGTTTAATTAAACAAACTATTTCCATAAGATTCTGTACAATGTAATAAAATCATATAAGAGCTTACGAAATAGTATACATGTATACGTATCCGGTAAATATCCTAAGCTACCAGAAGAATATTGTTATTTTTTTATTTTTGTTTTTTTTGTGTCGTAGGTATTTTCATTTCATAAATTCGAGCAAAAATAAATATTCGGATTATGTAAACACTGCGGGAACGTAAGCTCTCAAGATGTAAGAATGGTAAACATGAATGAAAATAAAATTATGATCTTCCGAAATGTCTTTTACTTAACTTTTTTTATTATACATAACTTCGAGATAATTTCACTTTGTTGAGTTTTTTCGTACGTCAAACAATTTTGTACCTTTACTATATTGACATTTTTGAACGTGTACAAAATATTCGTGTACATGAAATCCATAATAAAAAAAATTTGCCTTTCCCAGCGAATCCGAAACACCGTTAATATTATTATTGATGTTGTCGGGATATTAATTTCGAAATAACTGCAACTGTATCCACGTAGTAACACGGGTTGTTGCTCGTTAAACAACGAAATCGGTTAGTGCTTCCGGAAAAGATATTATCGATTGAAAACCAAACGATTTCGGCCGTTCGGTCGGACATCGCGTCCGATCTGAGCGCCGTGAACACGGTCGCGTTCTCGTGAAACGGTAAACGACGGACGCGTGTCCAAAGGACATACGATAACGCGAGCAGTTCGCGTTCACCCCGAACGAGCATCGCGACACGACACCGATTGTAAAAAAACGATTTGCCCGTACGTGTTGTGTACGTATTATTAATAACAACGTATTCTACTATTTTTTACGGCGTCGCATCGAGCTGTACACGCATGTCGACGGATCGAACGGCAGCGACCCGATCACATCCGACACGATCAGTGCGTCGACTACGACGATTCGCGCGCAAATAAAGCGAATGCTGCCCCGAAGACCGAACTCCGCAGATAAACCGTACCTTCGGTTGTAACCGAACCGTTTTCGATCGTTCGGGTGGCGAAAAAAAACGTTGACAGCGTACGGGTAACGTGCGCGAAACAAAATCGATCGGCATTGCCTCCGTTAATAATAGTAGTGGTTGCAAAACGGTTTTTTTTCCTATCTTATTGCCATCCACGTGTTTTTCAAATATTATCGCCGGGGGCCTGTTGCGGCCTGCCACGTACTCGCCACACATCCGGTCATTGCGGCACTGGACGTGGTTACGTATGATGTGTACGAGTACGCGTGAACGTGCGAGGGATGATTTTTCGAGGATATACGTTATAACTGAAAACTTTCCGGTCCCTTTTTGCGCGTGCTCGTGTGTGTGTGCTTTTATAATAAACCGTTTTCTGTCCGTCGTACGAGGATCGTGTTTATCAAACATTACGAGGCGGTCGCGGTGAAATTGGAGCGCCGCCGCCTAATGCGGTCGACCCTCGAAAGTACGACGGGTCCTATAAAACGACGCTTTATCCCGCCGCGCGTATGTCCACAAGAATGTTTTTGTTTGTTTTGGATCCCCGTGCACCACCGCTGTGCATTATATTATATACGTACAAGTTTTCGAAAGAAATTCCTCTAAACGTGTCTGCATAATATTCATATACATACGTATAATATTATATGTATACACGTCTGTGTGTGTCTGTGTATGTTCAACCCCGTTTAAAACGCAGACGAGATGTTTTTTTTTACGTTATTACTCTTATTATTATTATTATTATTATTATTATTATTATTATTGTTGTTGCTGTTGTTTTCGTTGTTGTTGTTGTAGTCTGCGAACGTACATTCCGTATAGACCGGCCAACGCGCGAAAGGGGTCCGCCGATAAAACGTGTACTACTACGCGATGTGGGCGCATAATGTATTATTGCAGTATTCATAATGCACGGGATTGCCGGCGTTCGAGATTTTTTCCACGACCCGTCCACGAGTGCGTGTATGATTGAATACGCAGTGGCAGCATACGTCAGTGGTTCTCTTTATCATTTATTTTTTCAATTATAATTTTACATCTGTCTTTTATGAATGTTTCAAGTTCTTAAACTACCGTTGTACGACTTAATGTACGTGCATTTCGTCAGCAATGTTATTGCATTCAGTAGACGTAATTCTCTTGCATAGAATAAATTCTTAACACGTCACCGATTTAACGTGTCCTCCGTTCGATTCAACGGTGCAATACTCAACATCCACTTAGGTACGTATGGAAAACGATATTAAATGTTAATACTACGCTCAAGCGATCCTTTTTTACCGCCAAACCCAATCGATCCACGACACATGCACATATATCACACGGATATAAATAGGTACACGTGTTACGGGAGGAGGGGAAAAATGAACCGTACACTTAACGTGGTGCCAGTTATTCCACGTTAATATAAAATACGATTTTTTTCGTACAGGAAACCGCTGCGTTGCCATTGTGTTGGGGTCGGAATCCGTCAGGTAGCTGTTTAAAATGAGAAAGAGCGCACTCGCACACACATACACACAATACCGTTTTTACATAACATCGGATCGTCGTCGAACAAACGCGGAATACCGGGGGACCGTAGATAAAGGGTTAATGTTGGAAATTTCCGAAAGGCCGACAGGAGTACCGAGGGAGAAGGGGTTGACATACATGAGAAAAAAGGTACCTTTTGTGTTGAGCCAGCACAGATGTGTCAGTAGGTTTAAAGTATATATATATATATATATATATATATTATAAATATAAAGTAAAATAAAAAACCCACTATGTTTGGGGAAGTAATTTTTTTAGAGGAAGGGTTAATCCAGGTACGTAGTGCGTAAGACCTGTTTGTATGTGGTAGTAGTTGATCGCCGGCCGTGTACATATGATAATCGCGTACGCAAAACACTGCACGGAACTATTTCGGAAATACGAGGAAGTCGACGCGAACGAGGAAGTGTGATCAGAAATGGGTGAGTACCTTTCGATATTACACATCATTGTAACAATATTTTTGCGTATTAAAACTAAATAACGTCTCGTCGCGCTGAAAAATTGGTTTTTTTTTTTTTACGCGCCCATAGCGTCGTGCATAATCATAATTATTTCATCAACAAAAACAGTTCGTCATTAAAAAATTGAGTTGCCAATCTTTGTTTATAAGGTTGAGCGATAAAACTGTATTGCGTGAGACGCGTAAAACGTTGCACCGATATATTACAATTTACGGATAGATTCTAGTACGCCTTGTCTTGTTATACAATTTAATTGATCCGTCTGTTTATTAAAACTTTGTCTTGTGCAAAACGTAACTTTTATAGCAGATAACATAATATCAAGTACAAACAACGATTATTGTTGCACGAATACATAAAAGTTTATGAATGCCGATGAAATCCTCCCCAGTTTCGTTCATGCACTGATGATTATACGAAAAAATTATTTTTCCATAATTGAAGTCGACAATTTTGAAGAAGTACCGCCATCCCCGTCTTGTACATTATTCTTCAATCCATCTCGATGATAATTATTGTTGTATCAATCTCATATATTCAAGTGTTTCCGATAGAAATTATTATTAATTATTACCGTCTACATTCATTGTGTTAATGAATACCTATACTTATTACTAACCCACGGTTGTTTTTAACCTTGATAATAAAACACAACCACTTTTGACAGATTCGTTCGTTGAATAAATGAAAACATGACAATTTTATATTTTAATTTATACTTGTAAAGCTCCTGGAAGTATCACATAAAATACATTTTAATTCACTTGTAGAAAATTATTTATTGTTTAATACGTAGAATTTTCTCATACGTAAATACGGCGTTTTCTCGATCTATATCGCGATTAAAAATTACATTGTGATCCTATTGGATCATTATTTTCTCAATACTTGGAGACTATTTATCGAATGTCTATAATTCGTTTTTTAAATAATAGCATGAATATAATATGCAAGTATAAAAAACTGGATTTTTTTATTAAATATAAAAATAAAATGAGCAACAATAGATATCTGTAAATGTATATATATTCGATAATTGTATTATAATGCGATGGAGTATAATCAGCATAACGAGAATATATTTTTATTGAGATGGTTCAAATAAAATTAAAATACTTTACAGTAAGCTTTTATAAAAAAAATGCAAAACGGATTTAACTTCATGACGGTTATAGATAGGAACTCGAACACGATTTACCAATGAATATAAGTGTACATAAAATAGTTATATTTCTTGTATTCTCTTGCTTGATTTAGTAATTATGTATTATGTATTTCGTTTAAATAGACTGTATATGTAGTACTTACATGAATAGATTTATTAAAACAGTTAAACAATTATTAGACTATTAGAATTTATTATACCGAATAAAATTATTTATTAAACTACAATACCTAAGAAATTAAAAAATAAATTATCAGGCGTGTTAAAATGTCTAGACAAAGTAAAATTAAAAAAATGTTGCGTACAACATGTTACTAATTTCGAACAAATATGATATTTTGATCAAATAAATTCTTTAATGTGTACAGTGGTTATATTGTGCTGAAGTTATTTTACATTAATCACCACATATGGCTATTATAGATGTCAAATGCAGATGTTTGCGAAATAAAACTTGTCAAAATAGTTTGGCGATTAGGTATTGCAAAACAAATACAGTGGGAAAATAGACGAGGATAAAATGTATATAGATCAAAATATCGGACTGTGTACACAGTATAATGCGAAAAAAGGTCAGAGTGAAACAACTATACGAAACGAGATAAATTCTAATGTGTTAACCGTGAAACACGTGTTCAGAAAAAAAAAAAGTGGTCGAAGCGTTGATAAAAATGTATTAAAAATCGAACGTACAACTGGATGTTTTTATCAATGAATACAATAGAAAATCAATGACGGATTTTCTTTATTTTGTCTAACTTTTTAAAAACTTTTATAACCCTAAACATTAAATGACAGCTATCACAGCATGCAAATATTTGAACAATTTTTTACGGAAAAAGTTTAAAAAAACATAAAATAATAACTGTAAGATCATTAAAAAAAAAAAATTCAATAAAATTATATTTTAAAATTGTTTAATTATATATTGGTATATATTGTGTTGATTTTTTTTTTCAATAATGTTACAATTATTATTTTTATTATTTTACGTATTTTTTTAACTTTTTCCGTAAAAAAATTGTTCAATTATACACATGCTGTGGTAGCTGTCAATTTACATTTAGAGTTATACACATTTCTTTTTTACGTTTTATGTTAGATATATATATATACTCGTATAATTAATTAATCTACATAATTAAAATAATATAATATATTGTATAGTAATAATCAGTTTTATATGATTCACATAAATTATAGAATCCGAAAAATTCCGATTCGATAAAAATTATACATAGACGTATAGACACATGTTTGTGGTCGTTGAACTTTGCGTGATCGAAGTAAATTGTAAATAAAATTAAAATATTTCTTTAACGTTTAACGGCTGGTACGAATTATTATCTTATAAAGCGGACGTTGTCGAAACACCCTAATCAAACCGACGGAAAAAATATATTGCACTACATTATACTACTGTTTATGCATAGTACATCCCACGTTTTGGGAAAATTTTTCGCAATAATTTTCTTTTTTTCTAACGTTGAATTCCGATGGTATCATGAACCGTTTTATGTGATTCAAGCACGTCGTTGCTTTTGGTTTTAGTTTCACGTGACATGACCGTGACACCATGGCGCCCGCAGGAAATTTATCAGGGGGGGGGGCATAATGAAATCAAACACAAAAAAAAAAACATTAAAAAATGTTTATTCCTTGTAAACTACAAATTGTGTTAGAATTATATGAAATCCAACACCAAAAAGAACATTAAAAATATATTCCTTACAACCTAAAAAAATTAGTTAAATAAAAACTGAAGCTATGTGTGCGTGGTGCGTCGATCGTCATAAGTAGTTTACACAATAGGCGATTTATATCAATTCACAGAATTGAAACGTATTTAATTTTGCGCGATTAATGTAATACGCATTGTTTTGTAGGTACGCCTTATAATATATTGTTATCACGATCAACAACACCACACGGCACACACTAAAGTAAAAATATCGATAAAATGTTGATAGATCAAAATAAAAGTTAAAATATTCAACATTCTATTGAATTGCAGGGGCGGGGGGCAAATGCCCCCTCTTGCCCCCCCCACCGGGAGCCCATGCGTGACACTGTATCACGCACAGGGCGTCAGGGGAGGATGTCGAATTGGGGAACAGAGTCGATCCGAAACGAATGGTTCATATTTTCGGACGAATGTGCACCGGCAGCAGTACCCGCGGTAAGATCCCGTCCGCGTACGAAGAATACCATCGTTTCAAGCGAAACTTCCACGGCACCGTGACGTGGGCGGAGCGGATTTCGTTTTAATTTTTCGCGCTCGCACACCCGGCACGACCAGACGAGCGCACATCGAGTCGGTTCGGCGGACCCGACGGTTCGGGTGTAAAACTATTATGAACACCGAAGGAAAACTAGCGCGACCGCAGACGGGGGCGCACGTCACGCGCGCGGTTTTCCTAACCGGGAAAACCGCACCGGCGGGGAGCAAGCACGTATTATACACAACGTTTTCGAAACTTGAATAATAATTTATGTTGAACGAGTTTGGCACGTTAAGAGCTGCCAACTCCACACTTACCGGTGCCCACCGTTCGAGATCCGCGCGGTGAGCGTGTGCCGTACGCGTACGCTAAAACAGCCGAAACAATTTTCCGGAAGCTTTTCCACCCCTGTAGAGCTCTGCGTCTTTTCCGCGTGCGGACCCAATCGTTTCCGAAGCACAGCCCCCGGTAAACGGATCGGCAACGAAAATAAAAACCGCAACGACTCGACGCGCGACCGTAACACTAGACGGCAGTCAGCAGCGGTGGTGGTGAAATCGACTTTTATTTTATTTTTTTTTTTTTTTTTTTTGTTTGGTTTCGGGTTTGCGTGTGGCGATTCGTACGCATTCGTTTTGAGAGAGAGAGAGAGAGAGAGAGAGATGTTCGGCTCACGGGGAAAATATTTCGTTTTACACGCTTACGTCTTACTGGTTTACGTTTTTAACTAGGTATTACCCCCACTTAGCTAACAGAGAGAAACACTTTACCGTTGTTCACTCGATCAGACGTACACGAGACTTCCGACACACGTGCACGCGTATAGCTGAAAAACGATTTGTTTCCGCGTATAATGTATGTTTATACCCGTATATATATATATACTATTATTTTTTTTTTTTTTGGTGTTTTTAGTTTTTTATTATACGCCGACGAGTGTTACACAACCGATGTGCCGTTTTTTTGTTGTTATTATTATACGCTCAAATATATGTATATACGTTTTTTGGCATTTCGAACAATAACGGCGCAGGCGGCGGGCGGACGAACGTATACATAAAAGTTGTGAGGGCGATGGGTCATTAGAGAGGGTCCCGTTCGCCAAAACAACCAATAGGGTCCTAATCCCTGCAGCCATGTTGTTGGTCAGTGCCAATTTTTCTATGCCCATTTTTGGGGTGTACGTGCTCGTTTTCCACCCCCGTGAAATAACATCATCGCCCGGACTCCATTATTGCGTTTCTGCTGCTGGTATAATAAGTTAGGTGCATTGGGGTTTGTTTTTATAGGGAAAGTTCGCTGAATAATACATTAGGCTTGCAAATTATAAACGGGTATTTTTCGACGCAATGAGTTGCATAGGATTACGTACACACGAGGAAGGATTCCGAAAGATATTTTTTCATTTATTTCGAAAATAGCGGAAAGAAAAATATTAATATTCTTTAATTTTCCGTGAAAGGGAATTCATATAATATATTGCGCCGACAAGATTTTCGACATCGTACGCAACGACATAGACAACATGACATCGCGTTGAGTATAATAAAGTTTTTAGGAAAAGGATATAAAACGGAAAGAAAATCCAAGCAAATCGTAATACGTTAAAGAAATGCACGGCTTGTTGTTGTTAAGACCAAACTAAATATCTCATAAAAGAAATCGTTACAATATAAACAGTGGAATGAAACTCAAACGGACGTTGTAAATACTAATAGAAGACGATATTAAATGGTCCAACGTACACAGTAATACGGTATAAATAATATCAAAGCATTATAAATAAACACACGACTATTATATTACTAAACATATATTATACTGTATTATGAATAAATATTTTGTACTGAGGTAGTTTTGCGCTTCCGAAAAAATAATTATGCCAACGTGATAGTGTAAATTACTAAACATTATTGCTATTATAATGCGCCAACAAATTATACTAATTTATCGTAATAGTGTTTCGGCAATTTAACTGTATTATAATTTTACGTAATCTGTAAAACATACAAAAGTCAGCATACATATAGTTGTTATTAAGCTGATTAAAAATAACCTTAACAACTATTGGCCGGCTTAAGACAACGTACATTTTATCACGAAGAATAATTTAAACGTTTGTACGACGTATATACCTTCCCAATTTAAAATATTTGTATACTTAAGAGTTTTATCACAACGTCATGCCTATGAAATCTCTATTAAGTGTCTTATAAACAAACTTTAAATTAAAACTGCAGTTAGTTTATTAAATTTGAAAATGTGTTAAATATTAATTGTCAAATGAAACCTACGAATAATTGAAATCAAACCGATATCGTAGGAAAACCGTAGTCTATCTTAATATGAAACCAAAACATTTTCATTATATTTATTATTATGAGTGTAACATAATTTATTCACCCGTATAGTTTTACATTAAAATCAATAGTTTATGTGAATCGTTATGTATGCTACATCATGATGTTTACTAAGTTTTTCTTCTCGAGTTGTCTAACAGGCAAAACATATTTGTTCAACTTTTCTGTTCATTAGTGATTTCATTAAAAACAAAAATATTACTACGGTGAACGATTTATTTTCGATAGCAAATTATTAATTGGAAGTTTAATTTCTCGGTAGCGATTTAATTTGAAAAAAATGATATTACTCTGAACGTCGGCGTTAAAAAACGAATAATGAATACCACGAAGTAAATCATTTAAACATATAATAAAAAACAAATAACGTGGAATTTCATCCGCATGTACGTATTACTATGGTATGTGCTCGTCAATAAGTGTTTAATACGTAATATATTCGCAATTTTCGATATCAGATGATGTATGTACGAATATGAGTACGAGTACAAGGACATTGTGCGAAACTGGACGAGGAATGGAATTAAAAATAATGTGAAAATATTATAAATATTGTTTAATATTTTTGTGTGCGACACATTTTTATCGGCGGTACCGCCCGCTTTGGCACGTGTTCGCGGTGAAACTCGAAGAAAAATCAGTGATTTTTTCCAACGGTGAATTCGGATGTACTCGTTAACGCGGTGAAAATTATTAAGTTGTTCACGGATTCGTTTCATTATATTTTCATACTTGTACGATCTGTAGAACGCTTTTGCTCTGTAAAAATGTATTTCCCTGAATTTCGGGATGGGGGGGTGGGGGTTGAACCACTAGAACCCCCCTCGTGTACGCGTCTGTTTCGATCGAATCCGAAATTCTTCTACGGGCCTTTCCCACCACCGCATACGTGTCACTGCCGCGTTACGATCGTGCGAACTAATGTTTTGGCGAACGAATGGCGACGGACAAAACACAGAGTCCGCGGTCGACCACGCGTTAGGGATGATGGCGAAAGGGTGAACGAGAGTTGGAGGGAGGGGGTGAGCGCGTAATTTTTCCCCGTAACTGCCGCGAGGAACACCGGAAAAATTCTTAGACCCGGCGCGGTCGTGTGTGCGCGCGGAAGAGCGGGCGGCGACTCGGCCGGCCGAGCGAGTTGCGCAGTAACGGCGGCCGCACCGTGCCGGACCACCGAATGGACACCGGCCAATCGATACCTCGCGCGGCGGCGGCGGCCAACACAAAACGCTCCGTGGCGCGCGTATTATTCCAAACATTTTTTTTTTCCTTCCCACCCGACACGCGAGCCAAGACGACTCGGAAGATTCGGACGGTCGTTAGAGGCTTACCGCCAGTGGCGCAACCAGGATTGGATTTCGGGGGAGGGGGGGGGATTGTGAATTTGAAAAAAATAAGCATTTTCTGCGGGTGTTTGGTAGGGATAAGGAAGTAAGATTAAGTTAGGTTTATGAGTAAAATATTTAAATTACAAACTAAACTGTTTAACTCCTATTTCGTATTGTGGTACCACAAAAAAAAGTATTATACAATCGACTATCGAGAAATCGTAGTAACAAGGTTATTGATGTTTTAAACTTGAACGGAGCGTTAAAAAAACGTTCCATATTGTCATGTTATTATCGTTATCAATTGTAATACGAATAATAATCATATTTCATATCAATCAGCCACTTTTCGTCTTCAAGATAAACCGCCTCCGAAAACGAACCCGTTCGAGGCTCGAGAATCCCCGCAACTACTTCCGTGTCTTGCTGCAACTTCCCGGAGAGTTACGTCGTTTTCCTCGGTCGAGTGCACTATTCTTTCCCAGATAAAATTAAACTACGCCCAAGAAAATACTAAAAAATCTCAAACACCTGTACGAACACAACCGACAACGCAGCGTGAACACATACGTACCGAGATACGCACGTGTACTAATCCATAAACAAATTCCCGATAATCATACTGTCGAGATAGTTCGAAAGCATTTACTATACCTTCCGTATTGTACTATTATTACTGTAGCGGTATAATTTAGTCCAAACGTTTCGATCAATCGATTATTCGCTTAACGACTCAAACGCCGCAGCCGAATGCCATTTATATAGTGTCAACATCCAGAGTACCGAAACTACCCCGAATGAACGTGTATACATTTTATAAGAAATATAACACACACACACATATATATATATATATACATACGCTTTTAACGTGCTTTTCTGACTGCCCATCCGATGCACAGACTGTGGTAGCGAACGGAGAGGAACGGGTAAAAGTTTTCGCACGTAAGAAAAGCAGTGTAAATGTTTATTATGTGCGTTGCAAGGGAAACCATCGTCTCCCACCGCCCTGCTACACCGGTCTACACGTTTTTACTCGCGAGTTTTTCCTCCTTTTCCTCTCCCTCTCTTTCCCTTCTACTCTCCGACTCCCAAGCTTCACAGGATTCGAGTAAAAACAACAACAGCGAACTATATATATATATATAATATACCGGTGGCGGTGTTGACGGGGCGTAATTTATCAGGCACGTCAAAAGGTTACGCGCCGGATTTTGTCCGAGCAATTAAGTAATAATGTTAAATTACTCAATTACTTACCTCACGCGCGTGATGACGATGATGACTACTACGATGGTAGTGGTCATATTATATAATAACAATATATAAGAGTAAAGATAAAAGCCAAAAAATATATTCCTATTTATTATAATGTACGTAATATATATATACATCGAAGATATTTTATGGTGCTACTGACGAGGACGGCCAACATCGAGTAAATGCACTTTTAAAAATTAAATTCGACAACATAAAAACTTTTTAAGCGACATATATACATATATAATGTTACTTCATAAAAAAAAAGTGAGCGATCCCCAGAAAATGTTGATTTAACTGAAACGTGTTGAACGAACATTGAAAATTGTATTTTAGTTCCTTTATATAAAAACTGTTAATG
Organism: Sipha flava; assembly: GCF_003268045.1. Lineage (NCBI taxonomy): Eukaryota > Metazoa > Arthropoda > Insecta > Hemiptera > Aphididae > Sipha > Sipha flava. Next base: position 1,991,786 of record NW_020273126.1, read on the forward strand.
TAACACATTGAAGTTATAAATAGTTTTAATTTTATTTTATTAAATAAAATTGTGTTAAATGTTTTTTCAACCCTTGCATGAGTTTATAGTATATGATATTTATGCTGAGTTTATTTTCGTGCGTTTATATACATGTCTCGTCAATTTTATGGAATTAATTCTTATTGAATGTAGGTATATAATAAAATAATATCGATACATAAATATTGATCGATTTATCATTCAAATATGTTTATTGTTCTCGGCGTAAATGACAGAGGTGATGAGGCAACTTTTTAGTGAATATAGTTATAATTGCCTCGGTAATAGAAAGGGTAGTAAATACAATTAATTGCTTCGTAATTTTCGTCTTGGGTCCGACGGGGGTAGAATTTCACACTGAAAATATCACACACACACATATATATATATATATATATATATATACACGTGTGTGTATAATAATCCTCGAGTGTGCTTGAGTGTACAGTTAGGTTATTAAAAAAGTGTCTATTCATGATTGTAACAATTTTATAATAGAAATAACATTCGATATTATAGGGGAAATATTCCGGCGAACAGCACGTAGGAAAAAATTACTTATTTTAACATTATGTACTTTATTATGACTTGTTATTTAATGTTATATATTGTTTGGTTCTATACCAACGAAGGTATAACTGTTTCAATGGTTTTAGTAACATCGGCGCTAAAGTAAGAACCAAATATATCAACACATACCCTGAATATACCTACGAAACGAAAATTATTACGAAGCGATTGTTTGTGACTACTAACATTTCCATCACCAAGTCATATGAACTAGTGTGTTAAATAAAACCTTCTGGTTACTCGCGTGTTGTGTTTCAACACTCCAGACGAGAAAGGATAAGACACCGATCGGTAGATTTTGAAAAAACCGTTATCGTTTAGGCACAAAGCGATTAATCGTATATAAAACTCACTTATTACGTTCATTCGATATTGCCATCTATGCGTACTACTACACGCCGTCCATAAAACCTGCGAACAAAAACAAAAAATAAACATTCGGTTAGTTTCTAATGGTCTATTGAAACACGGGTACGTTCAAGTCGCCTAAGAATAACGTGATAATTGACGGACTGGATTTGCGAGCACGTCAATGGAACCGATTTGTTGACGATCGTGGCGGCAAAATCTCTCGCGCGATACCGTACGGAACCGAGAGGTGTTCGAGCTGTTGGATTCGGGGACGACGGAAAGCGACGTGTCCGGGGTTATCACGCACGAAGAGATCGAAGAACCGATCGACGGGCCGGGGAACGCGCGCGCGCAGACTTTTGAACCAGACGCCCGTTACGAGCGCGGCACCCGAGGATTCCGTCTCCCTCGGCCGGCCGGTCCCTTTGGGCACGATCGGGCGGGCGGGAAAGGGGTCGTGCATTGTCCGGCGACGGTCGGCCATTGGTCGCGACCCCGTACCGTGACCCCGCGATGACCAACCAGGATAACGTCAGGTCCGTTTAGAGCACGCGCGCGCACCTGGACGGGTCGGGTTCGACCGGTTTCCGCTGTCGGACGGGTAACGGTCGCGGTCGGTACCGAGTACGCGGTACAATGGAACGGTGTAAAGGAGGAATAAAAAAAAATTAAAAAAAGCGGAGGACGATTCGACCGCTTTCGAAGAACGTTTCGACGGGTACCCGAAACCGTTGTGCGTTCGTGTTTTACGATTTTCAGCACTCGTCGCCGAGTCGGCTATCGAACGATTGAGAACGTTATATTTTTTTGGCCGAACGATCGAGAACACTTAAAATTAACAAAGAGCTTACCGCTGACCCAAAAAAAACCCCAAAAAAAAATCGATACGATTGAGAACGAATTTACGTGCAACGTTGCCATATCAATTATTTGACTTTTGTCAAAATTCAGTTACAATAAATATTCTTGAAAAAAGTCACAAATTAATAATTGTAATCGTATACAAATAAGCGTCTAATAATATGTATTATATAATACGAATAAAAAATTAAAAATACATAGGGCTTATAAAAATATTCTAATACGAATAGACGAATAGTTTTGTGCGACCACTGCAAGGCCTAACCGTCATTCTCTCGTATCTGGTATCTAAGTTACTATTTAAATCCAGCTGATCCGATAAACGTCCGATAAATATCAACAGATTGTTGTGCTCATATTGTCGTCCGTTTAAGCGTTGGAAAAAAAAAAAAAAAAAACTCCAGCGTTCTCAATTGCGTTACCAAAAACAACGTTCTCAACCGTATTTTACCGGCCGAGCCGCGACGGGTACCGTAATTATTATTTACTTTTGTCGTACGTGGCACCGCAACCGGTTTCCGCGCGTCGGCCGGTAGCGCGTAATAAATTCGCGGCGTTCAACGCGCACCTATCGACATATACGCGACGCGCGACTACCCTCGGCCGCCGTCGCGTCGCTATTATATAACAATATCATCAGCTTCTCTTGCCGTTTTTATTACTTTTTTTTTTTTTTACGACGGCACATTTTTCGCAACCCTTTATTTCACGTGTCCGTGACTATGACAATGAAGATCCACTATCGGCCGTTACCGTACGGTAACAGTTATACACACCGGTGAACACAGGGCGATTCGCGCGTTGTTTCTTTTTGTATTTTCCTCTCGTTTCTCGTGAGATTTATGCGCGAGCATATGCTCTCCGGCGGCCGAAAAGGGTTGGACGATTCGCACGGATCCAGCAGCCGTCGGCGGTGCAACGAAACCGCCGTGTACTATCACCGCACCACGTCCGTTAACACCCAACAACGCGGCCGTGCACGGGACTGACCCGGATTAGGTGAAAAACCGTCGCGGATCGCCCGGCACCGCGGTCCAGTTCCCCGCTGTCGATGTCAAAGGTCATATATATCACGCGCGCCGCACCGGCTCCAGTGGATCAGAGATCATGTGAATCGGGGCCGGTCCAGATAATGTACCGGGCATTTGCATTACAATGAACGCGGTCTCCGGTGGTCCAGTTTGCGCGGCGCCACCGCCGCGTGTTTACATTTCGGTGCAGGTACGCCGCCCGTAAGTAGATCAAAGATCATCGGTCGACCGCCGAGGGGTTGGTCCAGAACTGATTTACATACACGCGCGCGAACGGTCGTTGTACAACAACCGGTGCGTAGGCCGCGTGGTCCAGTTGCCGCGGTCGAGAGAGGCAGGTACACGTGATTATTTTGTTACCATTATGTGTAGTACAAATTTTTGGGGTGTCGACGAGCGCGTGCTCCGCGGACGACCCGAGATCAAAGGTCGCGGCCGAGATGTTCGCTCCAGTTTATCAGGTCCGTCAAGGGGATCGTTGTCGTCTACGTGCCCGTATACGGGTATAATGGAACTGCGGAGTCGAGTGTCGCGGAACGCGTAAAACATAATAACCGGTCGTCGCGAGACGATAACTATCTGCGGCGTACCCTTCGCGACGAGTGGTGATCAATGACCCTTAGAAGATCCGGACGCGTCGAAGAATGGAGAGAGAAAGAGAGAGAGAGTGTGTGAGAGAAGTCGACGTGTTTTTCGGCCGACCGCTATTCTTTTACCCGGTGCACGTATTTTGCATAACGTTCAAGGACCTCTTTTGTGTTGCGATGACTGCGCGCGCAACGGCTGCTCGGCGGACCCTTTCCCGGCCGGAGGCGACACGTAAACATTGTTTAGTACTACCCGATATCATATCTGGCATCGGCACATGTGATGTACGCACGCATGATGTATGCATAATGTACGTACGATAAAATACTCGAGACCGTGCAGGGGTTTTCAATCCTTTTTTTCCTTTTTTGTCAATTTGCCGGTGTACAATCTGCCCCGCAATAATTCGCTATAAGTGTCGCGTTTTTACTTTTATTATTATTATTATTATTATATTTCATTTCCAAACGTCGATCACCTACGATACTTGTGCGCACGCGATTTTCGCCCGCGGTACACATGCGATGACCGTGAGAATATGCGAAGGACGTGGAGGAAAAGAGCAACAAAAAAAAAAAAAAAAAAAAAAAAAAGGTAAACGCGAAACAAACGACGAGATGAGACGAAAAATGATTTATGTCGTCCCGTGGCTCGACGGAAGCGCGGCAGCGGCTATATTACAGTAGTCGAGGAGAACATGTATAACAAATCATCGATGCTCGTTCGGGCGTTATGATGTCTTGGATGATTCCAACGTGCGGTGTATTATTTTTGCACGTCGCGAAAACAAAAGGAAAAAAAAAGGGTGAAATTTATTTTGGGTTTCTGTATCGTCTTTTGGCCGGGTGTTGTGCACACAAATACGCGATCACGCATCACACACAAAAACACCTATATATAAACGTGTGATTGAGAAATGTTGATATTTTTTCCAATAGCCATTAACTTGTCCCTTTTTATTATTATTACTCTTTTTTTCCTTTTTATTTTTTGTTAACAAAAAAAAAGGGGCAAAAATATCGTAACAATAACAACATGTCACGCTTCGATAATTCTACGTTCCTGTGTATGTGTGTGTGTGTGTGTATGATCATACTAGGATCTATGCGAATTCCCTAACTGTCGCGACTATACGTACAACAGCAAGGGTTATAATAACGCGTAATGTTATTTTAACAGGTTTTTAAGTGTAACGTGTTTTTTTTTTCGTCTCAGTCTGTTTACGCGACTACCCCTGGGAATTTTTTTTTTTCCGCCAAAAAGACGAAGGTTCATCATACACTCGTAATATACAGAAATAACGCGTATCTCTCTCTCTTTCTTTCTGTCTGAGTATCGAAACGCCGAAACGCCTAAAACATCGCATAATCGATGGAACATAGTAATATTATATTACACAAGAAAAGGGTTCGCAGCTGCTCGGCATAACTATACGGTACCTAATATTACCGAGCGACAGGCGTACCACTGTTTTTTACCACGCATACATCTGTATACGTCGTGCGTGCACTCGGCGGATATAATAAATTATACAAATGTGTAATACGTGTACACATGAGGTATAGGTTTGTACGTTCGGAATTGAATATCCTCTCGTGCGGTTAAAAGTCGAACTGTCTCTATCGTGCCGAGTAATAAAGAACGGGCGGAGTCGTTTTTACGACCGTAAGGCTATCGCGCAGCAACGGTTTAATGTCGGATAATAAAAACTGGAGGATTCGCGCGCGTGCAGCAGCAGCGCGCGTCTCCGCGGTCGGACCGTCGTCGCAGGACGTCGCGAAGGATAGATGGGGGGCGTCCGCGGCGGCGGAGCAGGAGCGCCGCTCGAAATTATTTTCTTAATCCCATTAGTCCGGTGCCGCGATAAAACCAAACCCTTATTAATCATTCACGTTTCGGCTGCTGCTCCGGTTGAACTGCAACCGCACTCCGCACAATACCATTTACGTGTTTAATGTAATGCGTCCAGCGGCTAACCCGATGATGTCTTTTAGTACAAACACGCTGTATACGTATTGTGTTTTGTACTGTTGCGGTGAGCTGCGATCCCGGGGACTGTTGCGATAGAACGGAAAAAAATTTATGCTTTTAACTCCTTGGACGGAGTCATTGTTTTACAAATGGGTTTTGAACAAATTAGTTATGAATGCCTTGCATTATGTTTTAATCGGTTGAAAACTTTCATCGTCGAATAACGCATGTTTAACAAAATGTTTATAGTATTAACACGCGTGTTTCGTTAGTGGGTATACGTCAGAAGTAATAGGCGTGTACGGCAGAAGTATAATAAAGTGTTTGTTATACTCGATGATCACTATAGGGCAATCACGTCAACGAGTTTTACTTTAGCTTTCATTTGCGTGCATAGAAGTGATCGACGTACACGACCATGATACGACGGTAAAACTAATAATAACTACACTAATAAAAACTGTACTTCTTACTTATACCAAGTCGACGATGTGATATCCGACGCATGGAACGTGTTATTAGAACATGAAGTTTTTAAATGTCTGACGATGATGCCAACGATTCGGGATATAATCAGTTCGCTGAACAGTTTCAACACAATCGTTGTAAACACGAGATGTTCATTGTTATACACGCGCACGACTACTGCGAGGTGATCAGTTTAAACGACCAGTGTAAATGTTTTGATAAATATAAGTTTAAACGGCTTATCGAATACAATATTTTTAAAATTATAGATGACTGAATAATGTTTTATTAATAATAGTTTTAACAGAAGTACAATGGATATTAATTGTCTATTTTTTTCTTAAGATAAAACTTTTCGCGGAAACGTTTATTATATATTATTAATTTTAGATTCCCGGCGAAACGAGGAATGTGTAGGTATTTTACATTTTGAAACGTCATTTAATCAAAAATCACGATTTGTGCAGTTCAAAGTATTATTTTATGAATTAATTAGATTATTAAGTGATAATTATTAATAAAATTCAACCATCTTAATTTTACCGATCGTCTAATAATCATTGTTTTGTACCTGTCGTTCTGTTGAAATAAACAAATAAATAAAATAAACAAGTTTAGATTTGATCGTCAAAAAAGAATTTCAAATGTATTCCCTCTACCTCATTAAAAAAAAAAAAAAAAAAAAAAAAAAATAAACAATAGAGTTTATACTTTTAGATTTTTTCAAAAATCGATGTTACTTAATTGGATTGGGATTTTTCTATTTTTATTGTATTAGACTCAATTTCTGTTTGACTTCGATAAGATTTGTTTAATTATTTCGATTACATAAAAAAGAGTGATTGGCCGTTTTCGTACCGAACCACAGATATACGTGCTGGGTCACCGATCCGTCAGTGGAGGACGCGCGCGAAGACGGTGACGGTCACGTGTGACATGTACACCCTGTGTTCGGGATGCGACGCGAGGACGTGCGATGAGAAGTGAAATGTCATATTCCAGCGGACTATTATTGCAACGGTCCGCGCATTGCATGTGTACACAGGACATTATGTGCTGGCGGCGGCGTCTTCGGGCCGAGTAGGGCTAATGACGTGCGCTCGTGTGGAGAGATGGATGGGCAAGTGAGAGAGAGAGAGAGAGAGAGTGAGGAATACGAAACGCCAGGGACTACAGATGGGGGGCGGGCGGATCGGACGAGAGATGGTGGGCTGTGCGGTACACACACACACCCTAAGTAAATGGAAGTAGCTGCTGCCGCCGCCGCTGACCGAAACTAGACAGAGAGTGATGTCGGACAGCGAGCCAACCCTCGTTTGCAAAAGCCTCCTCCTCCGCCGCCGCCGCCGGACCTTTGTGCACACCCGCCGTCGCTGCGCGCAGTGATTTATGATGCCGCGCAACTCTCCTTTTCCGCAGACCTTTTTAATGGTTATATATTCCTTCTCCGCCGCACACGCGTTATACTCGGGTACTGCTCGCGCGTACGCACCGCGGTCCGGCCGCCAAAACTTATTATTGTTATTACAAAAACTAACTTTCCACTTTGCAGCGTACGCTTGTACGGGAGGCACGTACACGCGCTTCGGAAAACGACCCCCGACAAAAATAAGAAAAAAATGTATAAAAAAAATAAATCCATGAGTCCGACGCATGTATACCGCCGAAACCGTCCGGCAAAATAGATTTTTAGATATTACGACGGTATTACCATATCGCCGAACCGTGTACCCCAACTAACCGTGCGAGTGTAATCGCGTTACAATAATAATAACAACTTGGCAAAACCTACAGCAACAGTAATCGTGTTGTAATATACAGTTAGCGTACAGATGAGTGGGGTTTTCGAGACGGATCCCACCCAAATATTTGAAAAGTCTAGTTTTGAAATGGTTAAAACAGAAATATTCACGTTGTGAATATTTAAACGTGCGTACGAAACAGTACTTCTCGATTACTATGGAATCACGAAAACTTTAATTTTTCGTCCGAGAAGGTACAAAAATCTACATTTGTTGTTGGAATAAAAATAAATTTACAATTTAATAAGGAATGGTTCCCATAAGAAAATTGAATATACGCTAATGATAATATATATATATATACATGAAGCGAATAGGTTTTCAAACTCTTCGGTTACAGTAAATCTTTGAATATGTTTGAGGCCGTGTACAGATCGATCAAAAAACGCGGGAAAACTATCACTGTTTTTATGTTACGTAGTCCACCAATCGCAAAAACGACAAGAAAAAAACGTTCAATTGGTATAATAATCAATAAACATTAAAATATTATGTAGTCCTTAGTTTGAATTTCATCAAATATATTTAACCACGATTCATGCTTTGCTTCGGTTTTAGTGCATAACAAGTGTTAAAAAATAAATTGCAATTTTTTTTACTTCCACAATAATGCGACTGTTCACGTTTCCGTTTTAAAATAAAACAATAATTATCATTTTTGATTTATATTTCAAAATTATTAGAGTTAACAAAATATTTCCTATGCTATTTGTAATGTATGTAGTTCAAATTTTTTATAAAAACATAACACTATATTAAACTAGAATAATTTATCGTTGAATTCGCCGAACGATTATTTTATATAAACGTAATAATATTGTAAGCGATCAAGATGATTAATATGCTTAATTTTGCACGATTACAATCTACATATTATAGTTTTTTTAATTTTCTTTTTATTTTAAACGCGTAATTTCCCACGTACTTGTTATGTTTTAACTTTTGATTAATCATTATTCTGTCTGATGATCGAAATATATCGGAAACATAACAACAATGGCATTACGGCACCCCTGCATCGTTTTGCTTTTATCTTGAACGATTTCCCCTCCCACATAAATATTTTAGATCTCCACGTTGTAATTAAGGGTCATACTTTAATATGATTCGTTACAAATAATGTTTTTTTCTTTTGCAGAAAAAAAAAATGAAAGGAAAATTTTCTTCGGCTTTCATTGCCCATAAACTTTTTATCAATCAAACTACGGTTACGGATTCATTTTTACCCCCTTTGAGTCGGTATTAATAATAAATTCCATGGAGTTTCCGTTATGTCATGTCTACACGTCATTAGGGCAAAGCTATGCGTATAAAGGGTCCCGCGATTGAAATTTGTACGTAACAGTATATTAAATTACTATTACAATCCATCCTCTTAAGTTGCGCGCACGTGAGCCAGAGCGTTTTATGTTTAAAAAACAACTGCTGACAACCGTTTAGTAATACAATTAAAATGTCAATAACAAAGTTACATAACATGATACAATTAGTTTCAAACTCTTGATAAAAACGAAATTAAATTTCACCTAATTATTGTAAACATTATAATCATCGCGTACTGCTGATTTTACGCTGTCCAATGAAAATAAAACGAACATTTAGCAGCTAATTAAATGATTATTGGATGTAAAAGAGGAGTATTAACATAAACGTATTTCGGACAACAATCATTCTTTCAATGAGACAATATTGTTTTGCAATGTAATACGTAACATTTTAACCGCATGTCTGTAACAACACATTAATACTAAACTTTAATTATTACGTAACCCGTGATAGGACAATTTTATAATAGTTATGTTTTAATGAAAAGGTAATATTTCGATTTTTTTTTTAACATACGAATATCGTTCTATGGCGGTTGGTGACGTATTCATTTCATTTCTTATAACAATATAATATCTACATGTAACGATCAAATTATTATATTAAACTACTCTTGAATTTTACGTTTCAATCGTAAATTATATAATATAAAATTATTAGGAAAATTATAAAGAAACATTTAGTATTAAAACAAATAATAGTATCTGTATTTCATTTTTCACTTCGCGGCATATACATCGCTATATCACGTAAACATCGAACAAGTATCATTCATATTTTGTTCAATTTATTGAAATGCGTAAAAAACTAACTATGAGCATTACAATTAAAAGCTAAACGATTCATTAAAATTAAACGTACGGTTAAATTAATTTATCTCGTATTGCTTATTGATATTCATACTAGGCAATGCACTGTATTATAATTCAAAAAAACGATGCATCAACAACAAGCATTTTAAAATTATTTACTACTTCCCAAATTATTAATATGTAAAATTGTAACTACACTGTTAATAATTGCATATAAATACTCAAAATGTTTAAATCAATTACTTGCTGAAACTTTGTTTTTTGCGAGAAAGCAAAGTGTTTCGGATTTTCGGTTATAAACGTTTCTGGATACCCAATCAATCCACTTATTAAAAATCTGTAAACTCTACGAATTCCGATGAATCCTTTCAGGCAACTTATCGTAACTGTTTTCCCAATAATTTCCACTCTTACGTGAATAACATACATTTACAAGACAAACAAAATATAAATTGCTGTACATTATATATATTTGATGGATTCATTTAATGAAAATATAAAATAAACTTCATATATTTGCGAGTTAAATATACACAATATACACACACGGTTAAGTGTAGAAAATTATACTACAAATGTAAATGTTAATTTAAAATATAACAATAGAAAACTTTAAAAATAATATATTTCGTATTACGGGAGGCATATTTAAGATACATTATTAGTACACTTAAAACCAAGAACTTATTTAATTTACATTTACGGAGAATATTTATTCACAACTCATTATTATCTTAGATTTTGAAAAATATACACTTGAAGCATATTTTACTATAGCGAGTAGTTATAAAATCGTACGTTTGTATATTAACAGATCTATGTACTACATTGTAAATGTTTGTAAGGTTGCGTTTCGATTGACTAGTTTTCTATATTATTAAATGTATTTATTAAGCGTTTTATTAGACAAAAAAAAAAAGACGTTTTCATTTTAAATTAATATTAAGTTGTTTCCATCCACAAATTATTGTTTATTTGGCTTATTCAAAAATTAACAACATAACTATAATAATAGATATTTAAAGTATGAAAACAATAATCATGTAGGTTAACCTATATAACTATTGCTTTCGTACGAATCCAGTTTCACTTGTAGTGAAAATAATATTTCCAGCATACTTCGGAATAAAATTTTTATAGCAGTACGGATTCGTTTAATTTTATAGATTTCACGCGAATATTAAAACGCCATCCATGTTTATTTTTGAATTCTACCGGAACGGATATTTTTCACATTAGTGGGCATGACTTATAACTATATATAAACTAATCAATGGATATTTTACATTCAGAGTTCAAATAGTGAATGGGCTAAACTTATAATTATGTTATAAACATCTTGTGTTTTCACCGATAACAGGATTAAGCGTAATAACCGGCGTGCATGTTTCGTCTCCGGTAAAATTATCCATTTTAAATAAAGTCGTCAGATTTTTTGTACATAATTAAAATAATTATTCAAGAGGTGCATTGTAAAGCAAAAAAAATAATGCCGGTTGAAATGCCCATTATTGTATATTTGAATACTTATGCGGTTCAACGGAATCGGACGATCGTTTGGCGAGCAAAATACTTATACCGTGCTGATGGACGCGTGCCAACCACGTCGGATGAATTGATATCGTGTATTATAAAATACAACGCGTAACACGTTGGAAAAAAAATCGAACCGTTCGTATTATATTAATACTGTTACGGAACCGAGAAAAACGTTTCAAATCGTGCACGCGCCGCACCTATACAGCTGCGACCAGGACTCGCAGGATCTTCCTGCGGCAGGACGGTACGGGTGAAATCGTACGCATTGAATTATCATCCGGACGACGGACTCCGGTGACCGCAGGGTTGGAAGGGGGATGACGAATCAAGTCGAGGGGGTCAAAACGTTTGGGTCACGACGGCGTGTGCCGATCGACATGCATGTTATAATTCGTGTAGCATTTGATACGTCACGACCTCGTATCCTTTGTCCTGCGACGGCCAGTTTTCTCGGATGACCAGCCGAGCCGGTTTCGATGTCCGGCTGTATACTGTACACGATATTTCGAGCACGGAGAGTAAATGTGTTTATTGCGCGAATAATAAAAGATGGATCGTATACATATACGTATTGCAGTACACGCGTGTGTGCACAGTGGTGGTTTCCCGGAAAAAGGAAAAAGGGCGAAAAAAAACGCCGTTCCGGTCGCCTTGCGTTTGACGGGAGTGGAGGCAGGGATAATATATGTATGTGAACGCGCGCGTACACGGGTGGGTAGATGAAGTGAGTGAGTAAGAGAGAAAGAAAGAGAAAAAGAGAGAGAGAGAGAGAGAGAGAAAATGAGAGAGAACGAGGGAGGGAAAGCAAATAAACAAAATGCGAAACACAAACATTCGCGCGCGCAGAGCGTGAGTGCGGCGGTGGGGATAACTTTTGAAGCGGTTTTTGGGTTGTCGGCGACGGCGAGCCGGGGGGCGGCGTAGGGGACGGAAAAGCAGGAGTAGGGAGGCGGTGGATGATATATGACCACGGCGGTGGGGTGCGGCGACGGGATAACCGGACGGCCGGCCGGCCAGAGGTTACTAATGGACGACCGTGGCGGCGGCGGCGTGCGCGGGGACGGAGCGGCGGGGGCGCGGCGGTGTGCATGACGAAGGGCCGAGGGGCGACGGGGAACATGGCCGCCCACCAGCCGCCTTCCGATGTTTAATAAACTACCCCCGTAACGCTCGTTCACCCCACCGACGGCGGTGGCGGTGGCTTCCAGTCCAGATATCCCGTTATTTATTGTATCGTGCGCCCGGTCTTGGGTTTTCATATAATATAACGGCAATTTTCCTTATTTTCACGCTCCCCCGCGTTCATTGTCTGCGCGCTCGTCCTACTACTTCTGCAGTCGCCGCGGCCGCCACCGAACAGGACGAAAAACACCGCCGCGGTATCTCCACCGCGATTTGTGATGCCATTAGTCACGGAGGCCGTGTACACCATCGCCACCGCCACCACCACCGCTGCCACTGTTCCATATTATCCTTATATAAGTATGAATGTGTATACGTATATGTACACTAATTGCGGCCACGGTGTACGCACAGTTCTTCTCCTTCACCTTCATCTCCTCCCCCCCGTCCTACTACCGGTCGTAATTTTTCCATCTACGTCTCCACTTCCTCATTCCTCTCCTTTTTCCCCTCCGACCGTACACGTTCAGTGCGTCCGCCACTGATTCCGCGAAATCTCATCGAAGCCCGTATCACCATAAACTAGTACGGGATCTCACTGACGACCGTTTCAAAAATAGTAATTTATATCGCCAGTGCTGTGGCGCGAGACACCGTACAGGGATTTAAGTTATAACGACAAACTTTGATTTTATAACTTGAGTCGGCGTATTACGTTTTGACGGACGAGGGATTTGTGTGTACTTGCCAGATGATTACGTCCGACGAAACGATGAAAACGCGTTGCATCGAAACAGTATAAATCGAGCAATTAGATCATCAAGCTATACAATTATTGCGCACCGTGTGTATGTAATAACAAAAAATAGAAAAGTGACCTATTAAAAAAAGGTACATGAATGTGCAGTTCGCTTTCGATCAGTTTGTTTTCGACAAGGAATCGATATATTTATAATAAATTGATCGATGTCGAAAACGTTTTTGTAAGGTACTTGACGCATTTTATAAACATTTAATAGGATAGTATAAAATTAACAAAAATTTCATCAGTACATGAGTATATGAATGTATAAAATAATAAATAATAATTAGCTGAAACTTAAGTGTATATAAGTACTACAACTGTGTCATGAAAAATATAATTTAACTTTATTTTCGTTTTTCATTGGCTAATAAGAATATTTCATACAGTTTACCGAAGGTTATTGAAAAGTTTTCATATTCTTCATGTGTCCGGGAAATTATAATGAAATATACATTTTACCTATGGTAAATATCAATTAACTGATAACTGCTAATATCATAGATATGTAATTAATTATAAGATAGAAAAATAACAGTTCTTGCCCGAAGTACTACTGTAGTACGAGTAAATAATTACCACTGGTTTATACTTAAAAGTCAACACCAGGTTTCAAAAACGTAATAAAACGGTTTAATTTTTGTCTTCACTTCCTAGAAACATTTAATAATTGTTTCATGAAAATAATATTTAATTTGTAACACAATTTATCGCGATGAATATATATTTTAAAATAATATTCAATGTACACATGTGTTCCTAAAAATTATATTATTTCAGTTCACACTGATGTGTGTTACGTGATATCACATTACAAAATTGCACTCCCCTTCTGTGTGCATTCCACAATGAAGGGTTGTATTGGGTATGTATATTTAGAGGAACCCTATGGGGTTGAAGACTATACGACTTTGCAACTTATAATACATTTATTTTCTTAGCAATATACACAGAGTATGAAGGTATAAATATATTATATCTATATTTCGTAAGCTATAAAAGACAAATCATATACACAAAGCTGATGTAAAACGGTTCGCGAATGAAAATAAGTGCGATATTATAATTAAAACGCTTATTTCAACATTATTTTGTAACAACGCGTCTAATCTTATATCTCTTGTGTACCTACATTATAAAGGTCAAATTCCTGTTCTGTGACTTTCAAAACTTACCGGAGTAATGGGCTTATACCATTTTAACGCTTCAAAGGGTAACGCGAAGTAGTGTAAATGCACAATATCGGTCGTGATGTCAAGATTTAAAGTTGTAATGTCAAAGAAGCCTTTTCCCGTAAATATATTATATAGTCCGCGGATGGAAATATATTTTATACTATAAATCCATGTTATATTTACTCGCGAGAAACACGTAGTACAGAATAATAATTCACAAATGTGATGAAAGTTATTTGAATAGCAAATTATCGGTATGATATTATTGATTATGGCTAATCCGTCGTCGAAATGTCATTATTAACAATACAATGGTAATAACTAATAATAATGGCAATAGTAACAACGGTGAATAATGATAATGATAATAATGATGAAGTAAATTATTATAAAAGAAAAAGTATTATAAAAGTTTTTTGTTAGCACAAAAAAAAAACAAAAAAAAAAAATTAATATAGTCTTTAATAAGTAAATAAATTAATTATACAATGACTTAATTAGTGCACGAATATATTTATAAAGATAAGTAACAGTTTTAAATTCAAATTACTTTTCACTATACATATATATTTCTATACCTATAATATTAATGTACTAGGTAATAATCTTAACATGTTTATTAGCTATCATACAAAAAAAAAAAATTAATTAAAATATAAAATTCAATCGATTGAAATCCGTACTATCCAATAAATAAATTATGTAAATCTCGACTTTGAAAACTGGGTAAACATTTGCATAAATACATTTTCATCGTCAGAACTTTGTACTAAAATTATAACAAGTTACTATTATACATTATCTATATCTATTATTACTAATTATTTAATGGCCAACCTCGTATATATAATCAAAATGAAGTGTTTTTTTCACCCCATAAAATAGTAATAGTAGTAATAGTCGTACACTTATTACACTTATATTTGATATGTTTTACTTATTGTTTATTTAGTAATCGTCTAACTTTTGAATTTCAAATTAATTAAAAAAAAAAAAAAAAAAACTTTCACAATAATAATAAAAAGAAAATTTAATAAGTTTTTTCACGTTATTCACATTGAAGCGTAAAAGTTACATCGTTAATTCTTTCAATCAGTACCTATAGAATATGATGTATTAATGGATCAAGTTCATGTAGGTATACTATATATTTACGAATACGATAAATAATAAATAATAAATCTGTATATTATGCATCAAATATTATCGAAATTAGTGGTTAAAGTTAGTAATTATCGTTTTTAGTTTACTTCCGGTATCGATTAAAATAAACATACGATAAGATAAACATATATCGCATACAGTGTATCAGATCATTTCAAACGTTTTTAAACATAAATATAACGTAGGTAAAAAATAACTGAAAATTTCATGTACTCCGTCTTCAAAACTCGTACAGACATAGAAAAATTCCTGTTTATTTTTACTTACAAATCATTGCATTGCTATATAACTTCACGTTTATTTTTATTTTTTAATTACAATCAACCGTTTACAAACAAACACACACACACACACACTCACACAATGAAACTCGGTCGAGGGAGGCTACTGCATTAATTAAACGTCGTCAGAGTCGAAATTGTCGTCGGGTACG